>NC_056743.1:1850282270-1850582270 GCF_019279795.1 Protopterus annectens | reverse complement strand
TACATCACTAACTTCCTTCAGCCTAACATTATCCAAACACAAGGATATTTAGGGTTCTTTTCCCCAAAAATATGTAACACAGGTTTATTGACACTGAATTTTATATTATTCTCAGATGCCCACTGAAATAAATTATTCAGATATGACTGGAGGGGAAACTTGATCAGATAACCAAGACATAACAGACCCAACTGTCCCATCATCCACATATTTACTCATCCAGAAACTTCTATCCTCTGTGAAACTGGCCATATATTTCCCAAATATAACTTGGCCTCAAACTGAGGGACCATAGTAGTTATCTTCATTTCACCAGAAAGTATATTTTCATTCTTTAGACTACATCTCTTCCATAACCTTCAGTTATTAATCAACCAAACAACAACAAATACAATATTCAGAAAGTCCTTGTACAAATCACCTCCAAGACCAAAAACCCAGGTATTACCTGAAAAGGAAATACAGACTAGCATAGGAACAACATATATCAGATGTCCTGGTTAGAACATTTATACCAGATGAACATCAAGAATTAGCGCAAGAAGAATTAGAGATTATTTGGATAATTCTAAGGTTATCTATGAGAGAGGAGAATACAAAATATTTTCTTAGATTTCAGGTACCATTTTAAAATGAATTTAATGAAAATGTTTCAGTGAGAGGATGGTCTGAGGAAAAATCCCCTGTAAGGGAAGAACTTTAGTATAATTTTATTTCGAGGAGAAAAAGGGACATGTTCAGTGCTTAGTGTCCAAACCTGACAAATAGTTTCCAACTAACAGAGTCATAGATTGATATTGAACATACAGTCACAAAAACCTTTAAGAGACTACTGAAAAAAAAAATCACTTGAATTACTATGTAATTAAACACTGCTCACCTCCTATGTATAGAGGGGGTAAAGGGTGACCCAGGTGAATGTAGTCAGGAAACTATTCTACATTTTGCCACTAATTGTATAAAGGTATCTTTTCTAAAACCAAGTAAGTTATTGTTCGCCCTAGTCAGACCTGTTGTAGAATATAATGTACAGTTTGCCATGTATCTTGCCAGGTACACTACAAAACTGGAAAAGCCACAGAGGTTCAAAACAAAAAAAAATATATGAATATCTTTGGTTTCAAAAACCTTGGCTACCAGGAAACACTGGAGTCTTTGTCCTTGTATTCAGTTTAAATGGCATACACCACAAGCCCTGAGGCTCATTACACACACACACACACACACACACACACACACACACACACACACACACACACACACACACACACACACACACACACGTATATGCAGATCTACTTTGATATATTGAAAGACCACAATCCTAAACATTATTTTTGTGAGACAAAAATAACGAAACTTAAAATCCTGAACCACAGACCTTTTTCCAGGGCAAGTAAATACTTGCTCAAAGCTACACAATACACACTGTACCATCTGAAACCCACCTAGGTTAGGAGCTACACCAACCACACCCCCACTAACTATATATACCAACCCAAGGATCACACTACAGTGGAGAAAAGTTAATATTTCCCCACAATGAGCAAGTATTTACTTACCCTGGGAAAAAGTCTGTGGGTCGGGATTTTAAGTTTCGTTATTATCGTCTTGTGAAAATAACGTTCTGGATTATGGTCTTTTGATATGTCAAAGTAGATTCATATATGCATATGGCTATGGCAGTGTGCACAGAAAGGAGCTTCTCATTAGGGCTGCAATACAGACGTACATCCAGATAGTCTTACATCAGCTTAAGGCCAGAATGAAGTACAGACAGCTATAATATACACACCTCATACACTAGCAGTGACGATAGTTATCACAAGTCCATACACACAGAAGTCAGAAACACATTGCTTATCTGTTGTTGTAACATTAATCAGAATACATGCTGAGAAATGTATTATAAGCAGGAAAATTACTTTGATGGCTAATGGAATGTAAACATATACTTATGGTAATAGAAAGCACTGAGACAGGCAGCAGTCGGCAAAGGAAGGTGAGCAATAAAAATGGCTGCAAAACATTATGCTGAAGGGTGCAACCATTGCTAGACTATAAATGCAGGTGAAACTTAACCACAAAAGCTGGGGAATAGTATAGGAGCAATATATACCAAACTATTATCTTCTTGATAAAATAGCATAATAATCTTTGTATTGTATCTAAATGAATGCCAGTAAGAAATGACAAAAGGAAACCAAGAGGTAAATCCACACATCATCTCAGTCCACATGGCTGATATCTTCATTTAGGAAACAAGGCATGCCACACACACATATACTCATTAAAAGAAAAGCTGTCAGTAAATAACATTTCAATGTAATAGAATGCATGATAGTAACAAAAGAGAATTGCACTTCAATGGATTAGAACCCATGCCTTGGATAGTATGGATTAGAACCCATGCCTTGGATAGTGACAGTTTCTGTGTCAGTGTATTAGCTTTGCAAAACACACAGGCACACATAGAAAGAGATGTCTGGGGGACACATTTCAAAGGAACAGAACAATAGATTTTCAGAGTGAGAAATGTCCATTTTATAACAGTTGACGATTATGAAAGGATTAAAACCCTTTACCCAGTGGACTGGAGCTGCACATATAAGTGCATTATTACACTAAGGCATGGAAGTAGTTAGGCTATAGATATTATTATTACTATTTTCATTTCATATTGATGCGCCTTGATTATCAACTTACTCGTAGGAGCAATAACAATGCATTTCCACACCTTATGGATTTTTTTGTAGACTGCTACAATGTGTACCTCCTTGGATTTGAGTATCTGCCTGTTTTATTGATATGCTGTAAACCAGATAATTAGTATGTAAAGCCACATAAATACCTATAGTGTAGGTGTCTTAAAGAAGGCCCTTATTGGGAATGCCACAACTATGTGTAATACTTTTTGAAATGAACATACTAGAATAGCATGCAAGTATTATGGGATTACAAACATCCATCTAATGCACTGATTTAGAAGAAGTTAGACTATATGCATTAATTATATCTCATTTCACATGTTTGTTGATGTACATGATTGGTCCCCTTAGGTGCATGATTGATGGCATTTTTTAGTGCATGATATGGCATTTTCTTCATTTATGACATAGGACAAAAATTGTTGGTTCTCTGTGACAACATTTGGCAATTGATGTTTCACTCTGCGAACTGTTGCACAAGAAAAAGGTACAGAATAATAAACATTTTTTGGTTGGCATACGTTTTTGGGCACGTGTGATGTGTTCATCTAGTCATTGACCACAGTATAGGTTGGAAATAGGAGTGCAGACAGAGATGAAAAGGCGATGAACAGAGGAAGCAAGAGCTGGGTGGAACACAAGGAGAGCCAATAAGGAATCAGCAGCATGGATATGGAATAGTAGTCGATATTTCTTAGCATCTTATCTTAACAATGGTAAATGAATTAACGTATACATTTGTTTGTAAAGTACGAAAACACTGACATAATATACAGTGTGATTGCAGACGTATCTTTTTCTGGGAAATGGAAGACAAGATAAACAAAAAGCTTCATCTGAATGTATTCACATCCCTATCTCCATTACGGACTTTTCTGAGACATTTGCAATTGAGTAGCATGGCTTATTATGGAAACAGTCATAGGAAAGGTATTTGACAAACACATTTCAGGGAATGAGAACAAGAGCTCTACACCTGAATGTATTTGACCCTCTGCCTTTGTCACTAACATTCCCTAGATCACTGCATTAGAATGGCATTCCATGTTAGAATTCATAGGAAAGGCCTGCGGCAAACAGTTTTCTTTGAAAAGTTAGAACAGTGTTGAGTGAATACTACACATTGTAACACAAATACCAGCACCAGGTGACTACAGCAATCCACCCAGTGTACTGATAATATACAAATCAGTATAAAACCATTAAATACATGTAATATGTTCATCTTATTTCATAATTACAATGAAAGTACGTACTACGTTATACAGATTGCTCTGTATGGTGATACAAACTATACATCCATAGATCTGAATCCCTGTCTACTTAATTTGTGATTCTCTAGCAAAGTACACAAAACAACAGCAGAACTAATGAAATTGACAGTAAGAATGTAAAGTGAAGTTGTCAGATAAAACAAATTGCAGGGAACAGTAGAAAAGTGTAGAAGACTGAAAAAACCTTTTATAACACAAGAACCATCAGGGAATTAAACTCTTCCACCATTGCACTGAAAATGTACACCTCACTCCATGTGTACACTGAGCCATGAAAGGTGTCACATACAGGTATTATATTTAGCTTACTTTAATGCACCATGGTAAGTTAATAGTGCTTGCTACAGATACTTTGGCAGATGGCTTCAATGTTGAAATTAATGGTTTTGAACTGCTATCTCTTTAACAATCTGTAGACCAGTGCATTAGTAAGTGATGCCAAAGAATATTTTAAATTGAAAGGATGACCAAACACACATATCCAGGAAAAATGTTAGTACAATGCACAGAAATGTGATTTTTTTATAAGATATTTGTGGGCACGTGTGCGGTGTCTGTCTGTTATCTCTGTCTTATATTTTAAAAATCAGAGTATTGCTTGGTGACACATCTTCACTGAGCTCATGCATGGTGGATGCGAAGATCTTAGCATGTTTGTAGGACCTTTCTTAATTTTTGTCACAGAATGAGAAATGCCATTTCTCTATGGTTGTAGATGACCATCAAAGTTGCTCTATGCTAACTGCCACTTAACATGTGACTATAGAGGGTCTATATTATAACTTCAAAGATGTAAAACTTCAAAAGTTATAATATCGAATCCACTACATCGAAGGATGAAAATAGCGAAGCCCTGGAACATCAAAATCTTACCTAGGGCAAGATTTTGGTGAGCCATTCCGTGGCTTCGCTATTTCCTCCATTGTGGTGCAAAAGTTACGGACCTTAGGGTCAGGGTGCGGGTTAAGGTAAGTGGATAGTTAGTAATATATGTATGGTTTAGTATAGGGTTGTGTTTTGTTAACTGTATGTGTGTGGTTTATTTATTTTGGTGTGCTTGTGTTGTGTGTATGTTTTTCCCTGGGGAAAAAATTTGCTATTCTGTGCATTCAATGTTATCATAATTCGAAATTCCAAGTTCAAACTTATGGTGTTCAATATTTTGGAATTTCGAATATATCATATAGACCCACCATAGAGATATGATTTCTATAAATAATCCCTTTGTGACTATGTACATGTTTTGTCTATCTGTGTTATCATCAGATTAAAGGGTAGACATGGAATATTGGACTGAGATGAAAAGTGAAACGACACAGTAGTTTGAACCCACGATGAGCTTAGAAGGACCGAGGTGGATGAGGATGTGTTAAGAGCATATCCAACAACCTCCGAGCTCAAGAATGCTAGATGATTCAAAACCACGCTGTTTATGACATAATGTACACACTAATGTTAGGAATGTTTCATTTCAGGAGAAAGGAGTATATGAATGCTAAACAAAATAACTACATCTCCATGGATATGAAACCATTTTTGTGTCACTCACATTCTCCAATTCAGTGTTTGACAATCATACATAGGGGAGTTGTTTTTAAAACACATATCAGGGTTAACATAGGACAGCAAGAAACATGACATGCACTTGAACAGATTGGAACCCATGCCTTTGTGATTCATATCCCCAGATCCAGAACATTAGCCAAAGTTGCCACTGAAGCTCTCAGAGAAAAAATATAAATCAATAAAATAAATGGCAGGGGAATGGAACACAGTCATATGACGAAAACATAATACTGCAATATAACATTCAACCCACAGCAGATTATAACCCAGCACCCATTGCACTGACCAAGCACTCACATCATGAATGCACTGAGGCACAGAGACCTTTACAAGGAAAATGTGAACTTCACTGCATTTCATTATTGTCAGGTGACATAGATGATTGATCAGCTCATTTGCTTGACTGATGGGAAGATCTTTGTGTGATCTTAAGGTATTCACAGTTGTTTCTTAATTTTTGCTATAGGATTGGAACTATCCTTTCCCTGTGGTTATGGATGACCAGCGACATTGCTCTCTGCCAACTGTCACACAATGTATAACCACAGAAAGATGATTTTCATATATAATCCCTTTTGGAAACATGTGCAGTGTGTTTATTTATATTTTAACCAGAACAAAGGTTGTGAATGGGAGTACAGGGTAGAGATGAAAATGTGAAGCAAGCAGATGCAGGACACAAGGTTTACAAATAAGGAATGAGCAGGGTAGAGGTTGGATAGGAGCATACCTCTCAACTTTATAGCTCAATACAGGTAAATTACAGCAATATTCTTAAATACGTACTAACTGACATTCTCAGTTTGTCAGAAAACTACACTTCTTATGATGAAAAATTGGAGCTTGTCATGTGTACATTAATTAAATGTCTGCGAAGTTAAGTTATGTGTGGGAGTATTTTTTGTGGGGTGAGGTGCCCTAGCTATCTATCAATTTATTTATTTATTTATTTATTTATTTATTTATGTTTTGAGAAAGGAAATTTGGGAATGGAAGTCAGGGAAGTAAAACATGGGTAAAAGGGGGATGGTAGGTTGTAAGAGAAGACAGACATGACTGACAAGGTGTGGAGTAACACAATGAGGGAGGGTGAACACAACAGCATAGGAGACATCAGACACTTAGAAGAAGACAAAAGTCAAGGGGAGGAATGGATTACTTACAGGGATGCTCATTGACAGAAAAGGGAAGGGAACACTGGGTTTGGGAACAGAAGTGAGTGTTCAGAGATGTAGTCTTCACTAACTTCAAAGCAGTCAGAGATTACTGACCACTTTGGGAGCCACCACCAGCGGTCCTGATGTAAAAGGTAGACTCAGCACCAGACAATGATGCAACTTGCTGAGTTGCTGGAGCATGATCTCTATGCAGCAGATGTCGGCATCAAATCTTCTGTACAGTACCTTCCCCACAAGATCTGCCAGCTCCTGACAGGTGATAGAATTGTCATCTTTACTTGCACTGCTACCAACAGATATCACTGGTTGGGCTTATGGGTAGAAGTGGCTTTCTCTGCCTACTTCTTCAGCAAATCCCTGTTGGTATGTAAAACACTGTAAACAACAACCAGTGCATGGCTACCTGAAGCAGGTGCTACAGGTAGGACAACAGTTGTGGATTCAACTCTGGCAGGCTGAGACTCAGATGTGTTAAGTGCCTCTGGAAGAGGTTGTGATGGTGGCACTGTTACTGATACCTGTGGGGGGAGATAACAGGCCACACCAGTGTGATCAGTGCAGTTTGCTGAGCTGTTGCATATAACAGTAACATAGATGGAGAGATATAAAAAGAAATAAATAGAAAGGATATTAATAAAAAGGGTGGTGAAAAGATATTCAAAAACAGTGAAATTGCATTCTTAACTATTTTTGATCATACTCATAATACAATGAAAGAAAATAAGCTTTCAATAATAGGATCTACACAGTTATTTAACGTTAACCATTTTATTTTTAAATTTTTTCACTTCAACTATTCTAACAATTAAAATTACCTGACAATACCAACCATTTTTTTTTGGTGGTGGGAGGGGGGATTGAAGCCATAGCCATCCTAACCATCTCATTGCACATAAACTTAACATGATAAGACACGTCTCCAGCTGCATGAGGTATGGGGCATGTAGAAGCACTTTTCTAACATTGCATAGTCATACTAATTCAAGTTTAGAATTCCAACCCTGACAGATGTCCTGCTGTATAAATGTTATTTGTCACTGTTTTCATTGCTACCTGTCACTATGCAGACACGTCTTTCACAACAGTGGCTATACTTACCCTTGATCCATCTTAGGCACTCTAGTCTGTCATGTTCCCTGGTCAGCAGCTCGATGGTGGGGATAAGGAAATATATCCTTTTCCCCATTGTAGTGTGGTCTCGGAGTTGGTATGTTTAGGTAGGGGGATGTGGGGGGTGCAAAGGTGCTTGCCCCCCTGCAAAAGCATGGTAAATTAATTATTTAGTATTATTTTTTACTTACCTTTGTGGCGCATTCTGATGACGGAACTTGTTCGGCATTTCAGATTCCGCTCTTTCTGTGTTTTGCTGTGTATGTAGATCGACCTTTATGTGTTGATGTACATACACTTGATGTTTAGTGCTTTTGGGCTTTTAATATAGACCCCTATTAGGGAATATGTCTGATAGGATTTGTAACACCAGTACAAGACCACAGTTGTTGTTTCCAGTGTTTTACATACCAACAGGGATTTGCTGAAGAAGTAGGCAGAGAAAGCCACTTCTACCCATAAACCCAAGTTTACTGAGACAGAAAATGAGGTGTTACCACTGACCATCCATCTTCTTTGTAGACAGCTCTTTGCTTCCTCCACTAATGTAAGTAGTTGTCCAAGAATTTTCTGGATATTCTCTGTGTTTAGGCCTGGTACTGTCGCCGATGTCAATATGTGGTAGCCACAATCATAATTATGATGTACTCCATCAAAGAATGACCAATATGACCTATGCTACCAATAACAGAGTAGTAGTCATGGCACTGGAAAGGAAGGTGACAGGTGGTGAGACATCTACTAAACTACCCCTTCCTGAGAAAGAGAAGTTCTGGGGCTCTCTTTACAGCAATGCCACCACCACAGAGATTCACAGTGCAGTGCTGAATGTTGGGTTAAAGATGGAGAGGCCCCATAGAATTTGTACTGATGATACCTCAGGTATGTATTCCTGCTATCAATATCTGACCGTAGATTTAGCTGTTAGTCTCCTTACAGGCTACAATGACTGACTCGCTTGTAGTGTATAGGTATATTGGGCATCCAGGTGTAACATCCATCTGCACAAGGTATGGTCAGGATTGTAACACAATATCCTATCTTTATAGTTGTCACAACATCAGTTGCATGTGTAGTTTTTGTGGTGGGACATACATAGGATATTTTTTTGGGGGTATTGACAGGTGAAACATTTTCTGGTATCAGTACTGTGGAACCCCATCCCTTCTGATGTTGGAGGATCTTTAGCCTCTGATGATGATGAATGGGATGAGCAGGCACAATCAAGTTATTTCCTTCCTGTCCACCATCCATTTGGGTAGTCTAGTCTACATTATGTGAAAAAAGTACTTTTTTATAAGAACATTTCTTTTTATTTAACACACTTACATAATATCCATTTTGGCATTCTTCATCCGTGGTGCAATGTTTCCTTCAATTGTAGTTGACGCATATTAAATTTACTCATACTTCTCCTACCATTCATACATATGGGTCAAGCCCAGAACCAGTGATTACTGTATATCATCTTTCATATTCTAATAATTTAATCATGCCTTCTAAACTAATTTTTATATTTATAACTTAACTCTCATTGATAAGTCCACATCTATCAATGGGTCCATTCTCCACATCCCATTTTCCCCAAATCTCTATCTGTTTGTACCTGACATATGCATTCCTTATTAGTCCAACCATAACAGCAGGCACTTACCACTGTATGTTTCCATTTTAAAGACATTGTATTGTATCATTTAATTACATATTGTTTAGCTTCATCTCTACAGTCAATAAACAATCACCCTTATATGTGCCTTCTTATTTTATTTATTATTTATTTATTTATTTTACATTTGTTGACCGGGACAGTCTGACTGGATACCTGTCCATTTTCAGCGGAGGCCGGGGACAAAGCTCCAAACTTACAAACCGATAAAGACAAGCAAGTTACAGTATATGCACAAACATATTCTTACATAAATAAATCTAAGCATCTCACTTTTTCTTTTGTATCTATATTCCTCCCTTTGCCATCATTTAAAGTGATTCATTTCCCTTTATGCAGTTTCTTTTATAAACAGATTCTTATTTCTTACCTTATCAACTCTCTTCTTTGAAGTATTTGCAGTTACCATTTTATTCCTCAAACTTTTCCATAGACAGGTGGATATCTTCCTAATCCTAGTTTCCACTTTTCCATTCACTCTTTTCCCACTTTCCAATCTTCCCCTCCCTCTTCCTTTTATCCCCCATCTGTTGTGCCTATTCTTCCTTCTCTTCTCTCATGTTCCTTTCATTTATTAGTCTTCCTCTCCCTCTTTATTTTATCCCCCATCTGTTGTGCCTATTTTTCCTTCTCTTCTCTCATGTTCCTTTCATTTATTGGTCTTTCTCTTTCCCTTTTTTTCCCCCATGGGCCCATTTAATCTGATATCAGCTCACTCCCTCCTCTGTGCTGCCTCTTTTGCTTTATCAGCTAGCAACTCCAAAAGACACCGAAGTTCTTCTATACTTGAGGAATTTTGTTTTCATTTCTCCAGTATCACCTTTCCTATTGTTATTATTGTCCGTACTAAATATCTCTTATCCTCCACTATTTGATCTCTTTTCCCAATAAAAGCATTCTCAGGAATTCATTAAAGTTCCTAGCTATGAGATTTATAGCTTCTGCTGGAAAGGCCCTTCTACAATGATGTGCTCATTTGCAGTTCAGAAACGTGTGAGACATTACAAGGCAAGACCTCATTAACAGCTAATTTGCATGTTTCTTGAATCGCAGTTACTACTGCAACATGCAGTTTATGGCTGGTCTGCACATCACGGTAGTAACTTGCAACTTGTGTAAGCAGGTGTACCTCCCAGTCACTCATTCTCTCATACACACACACACAGACACACAGACACACACACACACACAGACACACAGACACACAATCACCATACTCCCTGTACTTGTCCCTATCCTATCTATCCTCCCATGCCCCCCCCCCCCTTCTTATAATACTTTGCAGCCATCACAGGAAGTATGCATTATGTTCTGATTGACTGGTGTATCTCCCTTCCTTCAGATCCCTGTTATGATGTCAGGGCCAGTATGCCACTGATTTTTATCCTGGTGACCAATGCTTCTCCCCACCCCCAGTTCCAGCAGTAATGTTGGTGCCATCTCTGCACTTAAAGTGTTGCCTGTTCTTCAGTGGTCTTCCCCACCCCCGTCCCTTTAGCAACATTTGTGTTGGTACAGAATTTAACAAATGAATCTCTGTTGGTCTAATGTATCCCCCACCCCTGATCCCCCATTTTGCTCTCAGGGCTGTTATGGCACTTTAACTGTGAGCCTGGTGTCTAGTAGAGTCTCCACACCTCATGTTTGATGGTTTTGTGGTGGGGTCAGCAATATGAATCAACACAACTAAACACTTTCTTGAATCCCTCAGCCATGTAGAAGCCTTCCTAGAGAGGGTTCTGGGGAGAGAGCTCATGGATAATTAGCATGTGTATCCCTCCCCCAGAATACCTCATTAGCATTCAGCACAACCATGAGGCCATCCCTTCCTAATGCTGTATCTTTTTGTGTTGAATTGGAGAAAGATACAGCAGCATGTACATCTCCATATACACACTGAGGTACCTTCATGAAATCAGGTGCCTGCCATATCTAGTTTTAACTCCCTTTCAAAAATCATATCTAATGTCTACTGTAACTGCACCTTATATACATTCAGTTTTGTACAGTCCCAAAATACATGTTCCCAGGTTTCAGTCTCACCTGTATTACATCTCTGCCTCTCTATGGCCCCCGAGAATATTTTAACTAGTATTACAGGTGTATAAAAATATCTATGCAAACACTCCCATGGGAAGATCCTGAATTTCCCATCTTTTATGACATTTCTTGGCAGTTGATCATTTCAGCCCATATTTCCTCAGTTAGTTGAGCATGCACTTCCTTCCCCAATCCTTTTTTTTCATTTTGAGTGCTTGCTTGGAGTATGTTGCTCAAATACTTACTACTCTTTGATATATTCCCCTCCCACACACCTGTCCAGCTTCCTATTATCTATTTCTCTACATATTTCTGGTTGTTTGAGTTCCTGTAAGTACTGCCTATTTATCTTTCCCCATTTTGCTTTTACCCCTTGAAATCCACCCCTCCAGTTTCCCTATTAATCCAAATTCTTCTTGTACTTCATTCCAGGATTTCAGGCTACTTCCTGTAACCTTAATAGTTACCTTTTGCCAGTATTTTACAATATTTCATGTCCATCTCCATCTCTATGGTGCTGATTTAGTCCATGTATTGTTACCCTTATTTCTTCCCATAGAAAGTATTAACTGCTTCCATCATTTCAACTTCTTTTTTTCCCAACAATTTTTATTGATTTTATAAACCTTAAAAGAGTAAAATTTAGTCATAAACAAATTGAAACAACAACAAATAACTATTTACAAGAATCCACAGCAGTAGGATAGTAATACAAGACATTAATACTTTTCCAACAAATCAAACACATTTTGCCAATGCATTTTTTGATGAGTGATATTTGATGTCCTTATAGGGCGGCCACGGTGGTGCAGTGGTTAGCATTGCCGCCTCACAGCAAGAGGTTCTCCGGTTCGATCCTCAGCTGGGGTGCCTTCTGTGCGGAGTCTGCATGTCCTCCCTGTGGTCGCGTGGGTTTCCTCCGGGTGCTCCGGTTTCCTCCCACATCCCAAAGACATGCTGCAGGTGGATTGGACACTCTAAATTGGCCCTAGGTGTGCGTGTGAGTGTGCCTTCTGTGGAAGGTTGGGCGCCGGGCTGGCAACTCGACACCATAAAACTCCACTGCCATTCAATGTGCGGACAGGTGATCTGCTGTGGCGACCCCTAACCGGGATAAAGCTGAAAGAAGAAGAAGATATTTGATGTCCTTATGTTTAAAGTTGAGAGTTCTTTCTTGCATACAATTTTAGTTAAAACAAGAAAATCATTAAAAGATAAAGCAGTTTTACATTTCCAATTTGTTGTAGTTATTTTTTTAGCTATTGATAAAATTGACCAAAGAAGAGGCACCTATGATCTGGGGAAAATATCAGGTACTAGAGCATTAAATAAAATAAGTGAGTCAGATATACAATATTTATCAGTCCATAATGCCTGGGAACATTTTTTGAATTAATTCCAAAATGGGTCAACCAAATTGCATTTTAATACCATATGTGTCCAATCTGTTTCTGATTCACATTCACATCTCCAACATTTCAGTTTTTTGTTTTATAAATCAATTCAATTTTATTAGGGGTAAAAAAGGTTCTGTGAATAAACTTCCAACTATAAATTCTTCAACAGAGAGAGGATATTATTTTGTAACTTGACTTTAAGATCAGTTTCTTATCATTTATTGTAATTTCAGACCCATTTATTTTTATGGAGTAGTTCCAAAAGGTTCAGTTTAAATGTACCAGTTTGGCTCTCATAATCCTATATATTACTGATGTGTACGATTTATTGTGAAATTGGGTGCAATTAATATTGATTAAGAAGTCTAAGATTTTTGGTATAGTCTTTTCTTGATAATTCATTATTATCTTAATGTTATCATTTGCATATGCTATGCAACCATGAATATTTAGTTAGTTAGTAAGTTAGTGTCCTGGAATTCTAACATCTTGTTTTTATTACATTTTATAATAAAAATTATTAAATGTTTCTAAACAGCCCTTAGTGTTAGGTAAAGGTAATAATAAGAATAGTAAGTCTTTAAGAATATAATTGGTATCAATAAATGATTTGAATATGTGAATGATATAATCCACTAATGGGATTGATGATACTATCTTTATATCATTTACAAAGATAAATTTTAAAATCCAATAAAATTTACTAATTCTGAATAAGCTTTGTGAAATTAGTTTGTATCTGTTATTTTGGATAACTCACTCATTTATGGTTTTCCATGTAGAATGGTATATAGAGTTTAACTATAATGTTATTATGTTTATTATGCTGGATTTTGCATATAGTTCAATATTTGGGAAGGCTACCCCTCCATCTTCCCAACTTTTAGAATGCCAATCAAAATATATAGGCTCATAGGTGGGTACTAGGCTATCAGCCTACAAGCCTAGCCATAACAATTCCCTGGCTATTTCTTCCCACACTATTTCCTTCCCTGGACCCCTGTCTAGCAGGCGACTGACGTGATTCCCAGGGTGAATTTCCTTTCTCACTTTATTAGGATACCAGAGAAATTTCAAAAGGGTGGTGTTTAATTTGTTAATAATTTTTTTGAGGAAGGAATACTAATGCCTGTATATAAAATAGGATTTTTGACAGTATAATCATCGTTATCAAAGTAAGACTGTCTTCCATTGTAAAAAAAAGATTTATTCCAATCTTCAATTAGACCCTTAACTATATTTGTTAGAGTTGTGTAATTAATCTGGATTGTATTTTTTATTGAAGAAGTGATAACGATTCCAAGATAGTTACTATGAGTATTGTTCCAAATGAATTCAGTGAAATTGTTTAGAAAATCAGTGGTTGTTTTATTAATTAATAATGTTCTTGTTTTGTTTTTATTAAAGTATAAGCCTGAAATCTTTTCAAAATAATTTAGAGATGTAATAATTTGTGATAGAGAGGACAATATGTTTCCTGTAGTTATTAGTATATCATCTGCAAATAATTGAACTTTACAACTAAACTCCTCATCTATTAGAAATCCTTTAATTATATGATTTGATCTAATAAAATTTGCAAGGGGTTCAATAGCTATATCAAATAATAAAGGAGATAAAGGACATCCTTGTTTTGTACCCATTGAAATTTTAAAGGATTTTGACCTAAAATAACCAATTTTTCCAAATGAATAAGAATTAGTATATAGATTTGTGATTAGGTTTTTAAATAATTCAGAAAAATTATATTCTTTAACTACTTTAAATAAGTATGACCAGCTAATAGAATCAAAAGCTCTGTTTATATCTAAACTAATTATTGTTAGTTCTTTTTTCTTTAAGAAAAACAGTGAAAGCAGTCAACAAATATGGCAAAATTTGAAGAATCACAAACATAATATATAAAAGACATTTTTATTGTGAACGGCTAGCGCTTACACTGAGTAGCTTCATCAAGGTCTGATGAAGCTACTTAGTGAAAGCGCTTAGCGTTCACAATAAAAACATCTTTTATATATTTTTATGTTTGTGATTCTTCATATTTTGCCATATTTGTTGACTGCTTTTGCTGTTTTTCTTATTTGGACTCATTTTTATTCTATCAGCGGTCACAATACACTCCTCCTTGGAATGGTTACTATAGTGTTTTTTTTTTATGTTAGTTGCCTCTTTTTTCTTTCTGTTTGCTAAATCAATGCGTTTAATCTAATTATATTATCATTGATCTTTCTATTTAACATAAAACCTGTCTGACCTTCATTAATTAATTTTGGAATTATATGTTTCAGTCTTCTAGCTAGAATAGACATAAGTAATTTATAGTCAAATTAAGTAACAATATAGGTCTATAAGAGAAACTGAGCTTACTATTTTTATCTTTTATAAGGATGGGAGAAACAATGGTGTAATGCCAGGATGTGGGATAACTTGAGAAGATTTAATTTTTTTCAAATACATTTTGTAGAAATTTGATAATACAATCTGGTATAAATTTATATAATTCAGGGATTAATCTGTCAATTCCCAGAGCTTTATTTGTCTTCATTTTTTTTTATTTGGTCTTTTATTTCTTTTAATTGGATGTGTTTGTCAATCATATTTTTTTGCTCTCTCGCTAATTTTTGTTGAATACTATTTTTCAAAAAGTTACTAGTGGCAATGGCATTATCTAAATTTGTGGAAGTGCTATTGATATTTTCATAATGACATGTAAAACATTCTAGTATATCCTTTAAATCAGTTATTTTTCTATATTCCCCCTTTGATTTACTTTTATTTCTTTAATGTAGTTGGTATTTTTCTTCTTAGATCTTATAGCTAGTTTATGTAGGGTTTTGGGATTAACTGAATAGAAGCAAATTTTCCATTTTTTTAGCTGTATTGCAATTATACACTGCATTGTATCTAGATATTTTTGATGTAATGATTTTAATTCATGATTTATATTTATATCATTTGGTTTTGCATTTATTTTTAAACTGTGTATGTTAGACTGTAGGGTTTTTAGTTCTTTATTCCATTCCTTTCTTTTATTAAGATACCAGCCTTTAATTTTTCCATATAAGTAAGCCTTTAAGGAGTCCCAAAGTATAATATCAGTGATCTCTCCATTATGATTTATTTCTATAAATTATTTTATTTCTTTATTAAACCATTCCTTAAAATTCTTCAGTTGGGTAATATAAGCTGGAATTCTGGTAATAATGATTAAATTATGAGTTTTAAGAGTAATAGTGAATGAAATGGCATTATGGTCTGATAATGGGCAGGATGTTATTAGTACATCACCAACTTTGAAATATAGGCTGTTAGAGGTGAACACTTTATCTATAGTAGTTTGGGTACCAAAACAAAATGAATAATGTGTATAATGCAGTGAGTTAACAGATTTCAAATCATATATATCTCATAATTTTAGATCATTAATAAAATTGTTTAAATATTTTGCTGCAGATGACAGTTTTATGTTTTGAGTGTTAGTGGTATCAACAATTGATAAAAAATAATTAAAATCTCCTGCTATGATTACTTTACCCTTAATATGTATAATAATAGTATCTAGTAGCTTAACAATTTTCATACCAAATCCTGGAAACCAAATGCATATTAATGTAAAATATTGTTTATTGATTTCAATTGTTATCAGTGTCAACATATCATCCTTATCACTGAATGTATGTATGATTTTAGGTTCAGGTATATTACATCTCATTGTGCCTCTTCTTTTTGACTTAAAATATGAACCAGCTAATATATTATAATATTTAAACAGTATTCTATTTATGTCTTCTTTGATCACATGAGTTTTCTGTAAAAATACTATATGAGCTTTGTTTAAAATCAGATATTTGTTTAAACTGCTTCTTTTCAGTGAATTATTAAAACCATTGATATTTAATGATAAACAATTATATATAGACATAGGAAGAGAAAAAGTCTTTAAGCATATAAATCAAAGGTTTGTAATTTAAATAGTATACTAAACTACAGTGGAATACTGCAGTGGATAAAAAGGAATGATACTAACATTACACATTTTAAAATTGAGAGTATTTAAGCCATGCATCATTAAATAAAACATTCCTGGTTGAATAAATAAATTATTCAAACCACTCTTCAACCAAACCATGTTAAAGCTGTAAATATAATCTGAATGAAGCATGTGCTGCTACTTCTAAAAAGAAATATTGATTTATGAATGATAAAAATTCACTCTTGAAAATAATTAATAAATAAATAATGTTAATTTAAACTGTATGAATAATAATCTGCATTATGATTATTATATTTATATAGATGTTAAAAGAATAACAAGGAACTGTTCTATCTAAACTAGATGTAGCATAGTTACAAGGTTTTAATTTGATTGTTGTGCAATTAGTAAGTATTGATCTCTTGAATTATTAGATGGTCTTTTTCTTTTTTATATTCAAATATATTAAGAAGTAAAAGGATGTTACAATGAAGGAATTATGTGTGGTGAGAGACAAATGCAACCAAGATGTATTCCTAAGCCATTTAGAATATAATTTAATAAAGGTGTCCATGCTTGGTGTTTTGACATTGATATACTGATGATGGTAATAATATTTTAGTCAATTTGAGGGAAGTGTAGAGTAGTACGTTTTCTTTAGTGATATATGGGTAGATCCTACCCACTTAGCTTACATAAATAGGTAAATGACTATATATTAAAATGGCTAGTATCATGACATAGAATTATACAAATTAAAGTATATTGTCTGATTAAATATTGACTTTACAGTATATTAAGTGAGTCAAAGTGTCTAGGTCCATACCAAAAGGACATGGTGCTCCCAAAAGGGGCCCCATGACACCCACAAGCCCGCAGGCCACAAGGACATCCATCAAAACATATCTTTCACATCTTCTGAAGTTCTTCATGTGATACTTTTTATATCCAACTAGAGTAGACTTGGATTCATAATTGTTGAGTAACAAGAACATTTTCCCTTCCTTCTCTTTCATTTTCACTTCCTCTTTTCTTTTCATCCTCCTTTTCTTCTTCTTTAATTTTCCCCTTTTTTGTACATGTTAATATTAAGTTTTTTTCCATTTATTTAGATGTCAGTATGCCTGTGTATAGTTATACAGTTTTATCTCTGTAATGTGTAAGGAGATCTGGATCACTTTCTTCCGCCATTCAAAGGAAAGCTTGCATATTTGTTTATTTAGTCACTTTATTGAGGTTTCAATGAACATCCCTACATCCCACCGACTCACGCATTATCCAAGGTACCCCTCCAAGACTGTCCCCCGCCCCCCAGCCAGCACAAACCCTGACACATTCATCCACATCACAGAGATCTCTAATATTTTCATATGTCATGGAATCTGGGATATATGAATTATATATGTGATAAGAGGGTCCCAATATCTCTCTGTCTATGTAAATTCACCAATTATTAACGTTATGTCACCACGTGTATATTTAGTGTTTATTAATTAGGTAGCAGTTTTGTGTTAATAACTTCTAGAGACTTTACATTTGTCACCCAACACAATGAAATGTCTAATTTCCTGTATTTCAATTATTGTGTGTACTGGTTTTCAGAAATTATTGCAGTTCAACACTAATGGCATATTTCAAATATATATATATATATATATATATATAAAACCTATAGGAGTTATAAATATAAAATGTATGTTATTTACATTTACTTCTAACATATAAAGATTTGAGAAAAAGATTGCATAACATCTCCACTAAGCTCCAATATCTTTAATAATACAAGCATAAACCTGAGAGAAAAAAACAATACTTAGACAACTTAGAGAATGTGCACTATAGGAATGATAGAGTTTTATAAGCAGCGGATTAATTATTAATTTAATAGTACAGTGAACTTTAAACATTGAAATTCTCCCTGAATAAATAGAAAATATAAATAGATCCATATCAACTATATACTCTTTTTTCTTATTATGCAGCTGTGTTCAGTGCACTCAATTTTACACCAAATTAGGGAGTATCTTTGGTCTGTAAAATAAAGCAGTGTTAATGTCTTAAGTAGAGCAGAGTGCCAATTAATAAATGTCTTTAAGAATTTTGTTCTCTTTCATTCTCTTATAGTCTGGTTAGTTAATCTTCCCTAAGTGATAATATTTTGCTATTTAGCTATAGGTGAATTTAATATACTGAAAATTTGTTTTCTTTTTATTTATAGTTATTCTTAAACTATATCTTCGCACCTATATATATTCTTAATTATCACTCAGTAAGTCTCATATATATATTTTTATAGCTATCCACGCTTATATTTCCACATGTATTTTCACATATATACTCATGTAAATCAGTCAAAACGGCAGAAGAAGCTTAAACAGGAAACAACTTTAGCGTATAATAAATTTAATATCCGCTTTCGTTAGAACAAACTTCATCAGAAAACAAAAAACATGAACAAACAAGTCATTTAAATATGCTGGTCAATCAAAACGTCATCTAATTAATTAAACAAATAATTGAAATTTAAAAGGGAATAACCATAAGTCGGAAATAAAATAAAAACAGTTAAAAACACAATTATAACAATAACTCTAGTAAAACTACTTCTATCTATGTTTAGACATGGTTAGTTTACGATGTTTTAAAAAACATTTCAAACTAACTGATTCATTTAGCCCTGGTGGAGTCTATCAGAATACAATCTGATCTGCCATAAAGTTTCTCGTTGCTCTAAAATTCCTAAAGTCCCAGCTCTTCCATCATGTTTACAAATTTCCAAAACAGTGAACAGAATTTTTTTAAAATTTACACAAGATGTTGAATGTTTGTATAAGGCATTGTTGTGATTTTTTGTTTTGATAGCATATAAATGCTCCTTAATATGTTTGCCCAAGCTTCTGGTGGTCATACCCACATAGAAAGCTGGGCATACGGAGCATAATGCAATATATAAAGACTGCTGGTACAGTTTACATAGCCTGGCACCTCTAAAATTCTTTCAGAGGTCGCAACATTGATACAGGGACCTTCAAAGATGAAATGGCATACTGTACAGTTGTCACATCTAAACATACCTTTTTTACTACTAATAGTGGACACCGTATTATGAGTACTAGCTCTCTCTAAAATCATTTTCAATGTGTTGTTTTTTCGAAACACAAAGTTGGGTTTAGAACCAACAACTTTAATAATGTCTTGATTTCCTTGAATTACGTTCCAGTTCTCTTCTAAAATCTTTCTAATCCGAAAACAATCTGAACTCATCTCAAAAGAACAGTAATGTTCAACCTTAGCTAAATTACTAGATTGAATGTTCGCCCGTTGTCTTTTTATGATTTTTAATAAAACCTTTTGACAAAATTGGTGGAAAGAACTGTACCCGCTTATCAAAAATCTCAGTACCAATGTTCATTAAAAATTTTTCTTCATATCCCCTGTGACTAAATAGATACACAATATAGTGAAATTCATGTATAACGTCAATCTCCCTAGTGGTCATACGGCTAGCTCTTATAAACTGGGACAATTTATAAGAGCTACATTATGACCACTAGGGAGATTGACGTTATACATGAATTTCACTATATTGTGTATCTATTTAGTCACAGGGGATATGAAGAAAAATTTTTAATGAACATTGGTACTGAGATTTTTGATAAGCGGGTACAGTTCTTTCCACCAATTTTGTTAAAAGGTTTTATTAAAAATCATAAAAAAGACAACGAAGTGAACATTCAGTCTAGTAATTTAGCTAAGGTTGAACATTACTGTTCTTTTGAGATGAGTTCAGATTGTTTTCGGATTAGAAAGATTTTAGAAGAGAACTGGAAAGTAATTCAAGGAAATCAAGACATTATTAAAGTTGTTGGTTCTAAACCCAACTTTTGTGTTTCGAAAAAGCAACACATTGAAAATGATTTTAGAGAGAGCTAGTACTCATAATACGGTGTCCACTATTAGTAGTAAAAAAGGTATGTTTAGATGTGACAACTGTACAGTATGCCGTTTCATCTTTGAAGGTCCCTGTATCAATGTTGCGACCTCTGAAAGAATTTTAGAGGTGCCAGGCTATGTAAACTGTACCAGCAGTGGGCTTGTATATATTGCATTATGCTCTGTATGCCCAGCTTTCTATGTGGGTATGACCACCAGAAGCTTGGGCAAACGTATTAAGGAGCATTTATATGCTATCAAAACAAAAAATCACAACAATGCCTTATACAAACATTCAACATCTTGTGTAAATTTTAAAAAAATTCTGTTCACTGTTTTGGAAATTTGTAAACATGATGGAAGAGCTGGGGACTTTAGGAATTTTGTAGAGCAACGAAACTTTATGGCAGATCAGATTGCATTCTGATATTCCACCAGGCTAAATGAATCAGTTAGTTTGAAATGTTTTAAAACATCGTAAACTAACCATGTCTAAACATATAGATAGAAGTAGTTTACTAGAGTTATTGTTATAATTGTGTTTTTAACTGTTTTTATTTTATTTCCGACTTATGGTTATTCCCTTTAAATTTCAATTATTTGTTTAATTAATTAGATGACGCTTTGATTGACCAGCATATTTAAAATGACTTGTTTGTTCATGTTTTTGTTTTCTGATGAATTTGTTCTAACGGCGGATATTAAATTTATTATACGCCAAAGTTGTTTCCTGTTTGCTTCTTCTGCCGCTTTGACTGATTTACTAGTTTTCTTGTGTGGCTATTTTTATATACTCATGTATATTATCCTTTCCATTTTATTTTGTTGGATAATTACTATTCTTTTTTCTTCTAGTAGGTCTATCTTATTCTATTTATCCCTTGTTTCCTCTCTCACATATACATACCCATGCATGTATATGATTTTAACCAGACCTCAATGAGAATACAAAGTCGTCTTTCAAGTTAAATAAAAAACACTTAAAAAGTTTAAAATGACTGTTTTAATATTTACGAACAAAGATGTGTCATCGTATGTTTAAAGTGAATGTTTATATGTGGCGGGAAGTATGAATTCTAATCTAGTAGTGTATTAAATAGGTTCATTGGGTTATACATATGGTAGTCTTGTACTACATAATACCTTAACTGCAAGATGCTAATGGCATATATATGCTAACTGCTGTTTTCTAATTATGTTTACAATTCTTCTGTTTAAAGCTCTCACAGCAGTTTAAGAATTATTAAATGTGTCCTGTGAAGAAAAAAAACTCTTAAATACATAAATACATTCATTTCAGTACCCTCCCTTGTCAATGGGACAGCAGCCTTTCCATAAAACAGACTGAAAAGCAACACAAACATCTTTCCAACTATATGCCAACAGCAGTAAGACATAGTTAAATATCAAGAGTTTAGACAGTTTCTTATGAAGACTTTAGCATCTCTCCTGTGTGCAGTAAAGGTACTGAGAAAGCACAGAAGTGTTATTTTTACAGTTTTAGTTAGATGTTTTACAAAATCTGATCGATCATGTAGTACTATCGCAAGTGAAGTTATTAAAATGATTAGGTCAAACATCACCTCAGTGTTTCCACAAGTGTTATGGGAGCAATATACTTTTTACTAGCTCTGAATACAAGTGTGAGAGTTAAATGTACAGAAAGAAGGAGGAATCTGGATGTACATTATTAATTTTAATGTTTCGCCTTCAGTTGTTTGATTAAAATTTTATGTTCTTCCATTGCCATTTGTCTAACAACATTTTTTTAAATTTGGTTAACTGGGTTGGGTGTAGACTGATAACTTTAAGAGGCAATCTGGCAATATCTAATTAAATTGCTATATTAGGTAACTGCTAGTGGTATCTCCCCACCGATGGATCAACAGCCGCACTAAAACAGACAGAACAGCAAGGGAAATGCCACTGAAATTACATGCTGACATTGTCAATGGAAAAGTGCCAATTTCTTTATGCAGTTCCTGACTTCAGTATATTTCTAGCAGAACAGCATTTTGCAACATACAAGCACTTACTAACTGCCATTATCATCATATACCCTTAATCTACATAATCTGTACTACAAAACTACCACGATTTAGACTTCCCACTCTTTTAACCACCCCCAAAACAACTTATCCGGTACCACTATTTAAACACCTGTCACTCCGGAATACACATCAACAAATGGTTCCTTTCTAAGAATATCTACCAATTACATTAAAGAATATGACATTTTATAACACATCATCCTCCTTTCCAAAACAGTATCCAAAATTATTCTTATCATAGGCTGCTGACAGCAATGTTTAAGATATTATGGCTTTAAGACCCTATCTCTGATATTACAACTTTGAAGTCCTTAAAAGTACACATTTTAGGTGAACGCTTCCCTTACGATTAGGAATTTATGACAAACTAGATTTTATCTTACCTTAATATGCATGATCTGTGTATGGTATAGTAAATCAGTCATAAAACAAATTTCACTGTGCTATTGGTATACTAGGTTCACATTGTATTTAGTTCTGAAAGTTGGCAGTGTATAAACCTGTGGAAAGCTAGTATGCATTTATGTCAACTTAAACATATACAGAATCAGTGAAACACCTTGAAAAACTAGGCATATCTGCTGAAAATGCATAATGACTAAAAGGATAAAGGTGTAGAAAAAATAGTGGCATATCTTGGCAATGTTAACACACAATCAGGACAAGACCCACCAGAAAAGCACCTTCATTTTACTATTTGATTTACTTACAATATTTAATGGTGCTGTTTGGAGTGTGTTCAGCTCATCTCTTTCGATTAGCAATTATCTGAAAAATTAATCCTTTTCTTGTATTTTAAATAAAGCATTTTTACTTTTATAAGAAATTAATTAGATGAAATAGTAATGCACAGTAAAGTCGTATGTTTTTGTGAATAACTGTTTCCTTATATGGCAAGGTCAAAGTTCATATATGCAGAAAACACTTGTTTCTGCTCTTTTAGTTTGCACTGAAGCTATCATTATGTAGCTTGAGCTACAGTCTTGTCTTAATGACTAAAATTTAAACGTTAAGGTGGGAAAATGACTGAAAAGGAATTGAGAGGTTTTACTAAAGTATAATAGCTCGAGCTTGTTATTTGCTTCAGTTATAAACAGTCATTTAGTGTATATGTCTAAAAACACATTTTATCAAAGAAACTTGTCAGAATGGGTAAATACACGCTATTTAAATATATTTAGATGAAACAAAAGACATTTTATACTTAATAAAGGTTTTTAAAAGCACTCTAAATCTATCATATATTTTTTTTAGGTAAATGCAAGTTCAACCTATTTCATCTATTAGTAAGTGATATTGAATGTTGTATAATATATATATATATATATATATATATATATATACAAATATATATACACAATATATATATATATATATATATATATATATATATATATATATATACACACATATATATATATGTATATATATATATATATATATATATATATACACATATATATATATATATATATATATATTTATATATATGTGATATATATATATATATATAGAGAACATGACTATATATATATATATATATATACTGTAACCACACACACACACACACACTTATATATATATATATATATATATATATATATACATATTATGGGTGGCCGCAGTGGTGCAGTGGTTAGCATTGCCGCCTCACAGCAAGAGGTTCTCTGGTTCGATCCTCAGCTGGAGTGCCTTCTGTGTGGAGTCTGCATGTCCTCCCTGTGGTTGCATGGGTTTCCTCCGGGTGCTCTGGTTTCCTCCCACATCCCAAAGACATGCTGTAGGTGGATTGGGCACTGTAAACTGGCCCTAGGCATGAGTGTGTGCATGTGTGTGCCTTCTGTGGAAGGTTGGTCACTGGGCTGGCAACTCAACACTGTAAAACTCCACTGCTAATTATGAGCAGACAGGTGATCTGCTGTGGCAACCCCTAATTAGGAAGACTATTAATATATATATATATAAATATAAAAGATCAAGACTATAGTCTGATAACAGATGTTATACTCCAAACAGAAAAAACACTCAAAACTGAATAAAAATAAAAAAGGCAGTTCACAGACTCTACTGGCAGCAAATTTAGATATAAGACAAGCCCACAATGCTGGAAAATCAATATATCAATTAAAATAAAGGATTTGTGTGATTTTGCAGCATTGTGGGCTTGTCTTTTATCTAATTTGCTGCCAGTAGAGTCCGTGAACTGCCTTGTTCATTTTTATTCAGTTTTGACTGATAACAGATGTTATATTCTCATCATGTAGTTTGTTAAGAGTATTCAAAACTGGGAGTAAATTAGAGAAATAATAACAATAAGAGAAAGTTTTACCTTATAAATGACAGTTGTGATGTATTCTATTTTTGTTGCTAGTACAGCAAATTAAGTAAAGCAGTGATAAAAAATGTAACGCGGACTTCACTTGTCTTGTCTTTTAACATTGGCCTTTTATTTGTCCAACTTGCTTTTGATGCATGTCTTTTTAAACTGGCACTTGCCCAGTCCAATATTTTATTTTTTCTTAGAGTATTCCATGGCTTCTTCTAGGGTGTTGAACATTTCCTGACCATTTGGAAGAAAGATATATAGTTTTGCAGGAAAAACAAGTTGAGTTTTTATGTCCATTTTATTTAAGGTTTTGATAAATGGTACAGCTTCCTTCCTTCTGGCCATAACTAGAGATGTGTAGTCATTGTCAAATCTGATGACATTACCTTTTAGTTTAATTGGTGTATTAGCCCAGGGTGACTTCAGTATTAAGTCCTTAAACTGACTAGACAGAAACTTCACCATGATGGACCTAGGCACAGGAGGATTCTTCTTTAATGAGGATGCTGACAGGGACCTTTCAGCTCTCTTGATGTCAAATGAGAGAACTTCTGGTAAATTGAGAGCTTTAGGTTACCAGTTGTTTAAGAAATGTATCAAATTGTCCCCCTCTTCTTTGTCTGGGATTCCATAAATTCTGATGTTATTTTTATGTGACCTGCTTTCTAAATCATCTATTTTTTCTAGTAACAATGCATTTTGTTTTAGTAAAAATTCTGTGTGACTCTCAGATTCTGGCAGTCTTCCATCTGTAGCTGTCACTGCATCTTCAAATGAAGAAATCTGAGTAGATTGCTGTTTTAACACTTCATTAAGAAAGCCCATTTGTTTTTTGCAGTCCTCTATTATATAATCCATTTTTGTTTCCAGTTTGTCCAGTTTATCAGAAAGTTCTTGGATACTCCTAACTATAGACTGGAGCTCCTTTCTAACAGAGTTTTCTTGTGAGTTCACTTTTGAGTGACACATAATAGAAGAACAGTCAAAAAGTACACTGGCAGGAAAAATTAAAATGTTGCTTCCAAATTTGATTTTTGATTGAATTTCCTTTACAGTGCCAGGTTTTATTCTGGAACCCAGGGATCAGATTCAGAAAGGCTCACCACCAGCAGTAACACCTGACACAAGTTGCTACCGTTGAAGGCTACCCTTTGTGATTCAGAGACAGGCTCATAGCATGGATCCTAAGAGGTCTTTAGCATCAAAGTGGTGGGCTGTTTCCCTGACAGAGCTGTAAGCTAATGAAGCATTTACTTTTAGGTGGGGATCCTGATTTTCAAGTCATGTGCTCACCCTGAAAATACCTGTGGTAAGGAACTTACACATCTGTGTGATTCAGAGGATTGCTTAGCTGCATGGGTTAGCTCAGCTAGCCAGATTAATTAACTTGGCTTAAAGTTTGCATTAATAGGTAGTTAATAGGCATGCGGTATATGCCCATATTCACAATTTCCCCAAACCACTGTCTGGTTAAGTGACTTGTTCAAGGTTACACAGTAGGCAAATAATGTCTGAGGGAATCAAACCCTGCACTACATGAAGTAGCTCATTAGCAGCTCACAGCCTTAATCCTCTGCAATAATTAGTAAATGCTACACTTTCAGACATTACCTTCGTACCAGTAAGTCTAGCTCACACGTAGTGGTGGGTGCGTGTGTGTGTGTGTGTGTGTGTGTGTGTGTGTGTGTGTGTGTGTGTGTGTGTGTATGCGCACGCGCATGTGGGTGTGTGTGGGGTGTGTGTGTTCATGTGTGTCTGTGGGGAGGGGCTGTCATATCTGTAAACTCCCCCTGTACTAACAAGCAAATCCAACAATATTGAGGGGGAACACTAGATACCATGGAAATATAAACATTAATTTAAAGGCACTTAAAAAATTTAACAGAATAACAGGTTTTACAGCATGAAAGATGTCTGGATAGAGAGAATATTAGGTACCAGGGACATTGTTTAATTATTACCATAAACTGACTTAAAACATTAATACAGCAGTTGTTTTGGTCCAAAGATGTAAGACACACGGGGTAAAACTAGATACCGGGGACACTAATTAAAATTTACCCTAACACAAAAAAAAATCTTCAAAGCTTATACCCCTTGCACAGAAAGCAACCTGTCAACAAAACAGAGCTTTCGTCCTCTGTACTTACAAATGACACCAGATAAGCTGTCTAAACATTACTCTGTCACTTATAAACCTTAAAAAGAATAATAGGGAAAAATCTATCACTGCTTTGGTCTTCTGCACTAACTGAGTACTTAATAAAAGATTTTTTTTAATCAGGATGTGCTTTCTGAACAATAACCAGTATGAAACTTTAATACCTAGCATTACTGACTGCCTGTAATGGTCAATCAATTATGACAGGCAAGGCAAGTATAAGGTGAAATCAGGGATGTTCTCTAAAATCAAGGATAGATGAGAGGGATGGGGGTTTGTCTGTGTGTGCTGGGGGCCACCATACCTCAAAATGGCTGTGCTATAGAATTTCAAGCAGAGGAACACTAGATGACAACAAGGATAACTTTTAAGTGTTATTATGAGTCACTTAAAAAGGGAATTGAGCAACAGGTCTAACCTCTTGATGTATTTTTTCAGCAACAGGAAGAGTGAAACTCTAATATCTGGCATTGCTGATTGAAATTGTCCGTGATTTATGGGTGATGGTGAAAAGTAAGAGGATACATCAGGGATGTTCTGTCAACTTAAGGTCAGGAAAGAAGTATTTGTGTGTGTGTGTGTGTGTGTGTGCGTGTGTGTGCATGTGCGTGTGCGTGTGTGCATGTGCGTGTGCGTGTGTGCATGTGCGTGTTTATTTGAGTGTTTATGTATGCGAGAGAATGCATGGGGGGGTTGCATGTGCCAATCCATTGTAAGGGCTGCCAATGATGATAACCACAGGAAATTAATGATTAGCTCTAACAGTCACACCGCATAATTCAAAGATATGCAAATTAACTGATAATACAGTTTTTGTCATGGTGGTTAATGTGTCTCTGAGCTGCATTTTCCATGATAATGGAAACAGTCCCTTTTGGCCGCAGTTCTTCGTACCTGCATCTACATTGCTATATCAGTGTGTTTTACAATAAATCTTGCCTTTGTTTCCAATTTTTCCTCATCTGTTGATTCACATTTTATATTACTCTTATACTTTTCATTAATTAATTCTTTTAACCATACCCAATGATTTTGCTTAATCTGCATGCAACCACAGCTGTTGATAAGGGCAGGAGTTTTTCTCTTTAAAGCCCTCTCCTTATTCATTATTTCTTATCTTGTTCATTAATAAAACATGCAGTTCTCTGAATTAACAGTCATTAACTGTATTTTACAGTTCAGAAATATATGCATCTATAGTCTGTTTAGGACATGATGCTCTTGTGAAATACATTTGTCTTATAAATGACAAATTCTTTATGGGGTGGCAATAATTATTAATTTTGTCTCTTAGTGTTACTACTTTGTCTTTTTCCTTATCAGGAAAAGTTAAGAGTTAAATACCTTTATGGCTTCTTCTGCAACAAATAGGAAAATAATGCAGTAGACATTTTTAGCTAATACACCTGCAGCGAGGAACAAATCAGAATTCTGATTCCAAAGAGTTTACTTACAGCTGACTTTCCTTCTTCCAGGACTGCAGCTCATGGTTCTAATAGTTTGGAGCAGATTCAGATTTATATTGTGAAGTTAAACTATACTTATGTAGCGTATGGGGTACAGTTATTGCACTCAGTATTTGGAAACCAGTTAAGTGCCAGAGTGGTGTATGACCTGACCTTAACAATTGTTAAGCACCCACTTCTATGTTGTTAGCTCGGCAGTAAAATCTAGCAGTATTGACTAGTAAATGACAGTGGCAAAGCAAAACATGTGTTTCTGCCTGTTGTCCATGCCCTTAACATGTCACTGACTTCTAGAACAACAGGATGTGTTTGCCTGCATAATGTGAAAGATACAAACTCTGAAACTCAAATGTACATATGTCATTATTAAGTGATATCACTTCTTGGTGGTTTGTCTGAAATCCAAAGATTTTGCAAAAAATAAACCAAACATATGAAGTAATAATTTAGACGGTCTGTGAAAATCAAGACAGTGGAGAGGCATTAAAGGTAAACATGATGGGCAGCATTACACTGCCTTTATGTCAACATCTGCTAAGTATTTTACGACTTTAAAAGCCAACAGTTAGTGATTTTTTCCCCCTGTGGCTAGTAGTATATGGACTACAACGAATTATGATAATCTCACCGATCATAACCCTGTATTATATGTTCTCAACATGGATGCCAAGATACACATCTCAAGCTTCGCTTCGCTCAAGAGGTGAGCTTCTTGGCATTCATGTCTCGAACACATAATTAATGGGTTATGATCAATGAATCACTCATAATACTCCATAAAGTGCCAAGACTAGAAACTTTTGACAGCAAATATCCTTCTTTGCATCCTCAGGTGTGTTTTTTTAGTTCTAATGTACATATGCACTGCTCACTAAAGACTAATACGTAAAACACAGACAGAAGGCTCATGGGTTCACATGTACGTACTAGGCTACTGATCCATAAGGATCTTCAGAAGTTTTAGCTATGCATTCCCATAGTAGTTTCTAGCCTGTTTATTTTGCATATAAATAACCCAGAGATGGGCTGAACAAGGATATGTTTGGACAGTTACATGTCTGTCCTATCCATGAGCCTCAGAGGTGCTAACGTGGGGTGAATTTGTAGGCACCCATCCATTTGTACCATTTATGTTTGAATAGAAAAGTGAAGCATTTTGCTTTACATGGACTGCGAGATTTTAGGTTCATGTGGTCTGTACTGCAAATTACTGCATTTTCTGTACTGCTGTAATTCTCAGTATCAGATCTGTATATGAAGATTCCTTGCAACCTGTTTTATAACTTTTCTCAGGGAAGGTGCTGTGATGAAAATGTGTTGACCAATACCCTGGAACTTTGGTGGGGGGTCTGTTTTAAGTACACTGGTCATGAAAGCATACCTCCCAATTATTATGAATTTGACAAAGCAGTATGATTTCAAACCTAAGAATTAGCCTTGTTCCTCCTGGATTTAGGTTCATGGGTTAGTACTATGCCAGCTGCTCTTATAAGCTGTTGTAAGCCTAGCCAATTATCCCTTGTGAGACTCAAACCCTGCACCTTGTGTTTGTAAGCGAAGCACCTTCACCATTAGGCCATCCTCCCAACTTCTTTAGATGTTAGGCCTGTTTATGGGTACATATTTTATTAAATACACAAACTAAGCATATATTAAGCTTCACTACCTCTAACTCTGTAGCGTCTATTATACAAAGAACTTAATTGTGGAGAAATAAGAAAGGTCCCCTGTTTCTGACCCACTGCTATGATTTTAAAAGACCAGTGCTATGATTTTTAATGACAAGATGTTGAGAGATATGATGAAAGGTCAGTGCAGTATAGTATGGAACCTGTCCTATCATATGTTACCGAAAGAACATTTTATGAGCTAATAGAATCTGTAAACAATCTTTCTCTATTGCAATTATAGTTCCACAGAGCAGAATGTAATTGCCATGTTTGTACTGCACCAGTCATATCATATAAATGATAAAGCAAGGTGTTATTGTCTGTCTTAGCAAACCAAGTTTTTGCTACAATCAAGCCATTTTCCAGACAGAAGTTTAGAATGGTCTATCTTTCTTTATTCCTGTTTCCCTACCCATGTTGTCCCTTTTGTGTTTGTCCTGATTTGAACATTCAACTCTCCCATTAACAGCACCAGCTCATGTTGTCCTTCTTTATCTTGTAGGTCCTGCAACTGTTGCCTGAATGCACTCTTTTCCTCACCATCATAACCCTGTTATGGGGTATACAGTAGGCTAAAATAATGAATACTGCCCTGTCTCTAAACTGGGGTCTGACTGCAATGAATCTATTACTAATTCTGATAAAATCTCCAACTACTTTAAAGACTCTCCCTTACCACAAATCCCACACCATTTCTAGCCTGTCCTCCTCCTGAGTAGTAGAATCTGTATCCCAAGTGGTGTTGCTGCACTGCCCTTCCACCTTATCTCACAGATACCCTTTCTTCTTCTTACTGTTATGTCATCCACAAAGCTGTGCCCAGTCCTGTGACTGAGCCTGTATTCAGTGCTGTAGTCCTTGCTTCATTTTTGGAAGATATGTTGGTTTACATCCAGAATTTTACTCAACAGAGTTATCCCAGCCAACCCAGGCTCAGCAACTGGACACTGGCCAGCCAATAGTTTATTAACCCATGAATTACCACATAGGTAGCAGTACACTAAACACCGAAAGTGTGATGAGAAACTTAGGGACACAGGTAGACAGTGGTCTCACCTTCGATAACCACATCAGCCAGGAAATTCCTTCTATGTGGCACAACTCATCACTAAGGGCTTTTCATCCAGAAAAAAGGAGGTCATTGTACCACTGTACTCATCCCTCATTAGACCCAATATATAGTACAATGCCCAGTTTGGTATGTACCTCACAAGACATCTGCAACAGCTGGAAATGATGCAGAAATACCTCACTAAAAGAATCACAGGCCTAAAGCAGATGCCCTATGCTGACCATCTAAAAAAACTCCAGCTACACTCTGTGGCATATCGTCTACTCAGAGGTGATCTCTGCTTAACATACAAGGCCAAGTCAAACCCTGAGCTGTTGGACAAGCTCCACTTAAAGAAATCCCAATCCCTCAGAGCCACATGCTCCAGGGATATTAAACCTTGTCATCACAATGAACAAAATATGCTGGAGGGATAGGTTCCTGACCCAGAGACTCCCCATACTCTGGAATAGCCTCCCCATACATGTCAAGCAGAGTGCCTCCTTGACTCTCTTCAAACGGAACCTTGACAATTGGATGGGAGATATGAAATTCACCTTGGGGATCACGTCAGTCACCCTGCTAGACAGGGGTCCAGGGAAGTAAATATTGTGGGAAGAAATATCCAGGGAATTCTTATGGCTAGGCCAATAGCCTAGTACCAGCCTATGAACCTATGAACCCATCATGGCAGGCACACAGTGGCCCACAGGAGCACATAGAACCCTCATGATGTTAGCATGGGCGCCTGGTACGCAAGTCAGCTCCTCAATCCACTTATTGTCAACTTGCCAATTTTTGGCATCATTACTCATCATGACCAAAGACATACAGTCAAATTTCACACCATTCAGTGGCAAGACCTGATGCAGCAGACAGTCTGTGATCCATTTTCCATCACAATTGTTCTTGAAGTTGCTGATCTACACCACCAAGAGTATGTGCTGCTACCCACAATGGCTTCCAATTCCGAGAACACTTTGAGTACCTTTCAAGTATGCAGCTTGTGGTGAAGGAACCCAGCATGTTTTTGGGAGGAACCCCCTCATAGACACAAAAAGAACATACAACTTCCACAAGGCTGAGGATTAAAATGTGTACCTTCGGTTTGGGAGGTAAAAGTCTTAAATGTGTGTGTGTGTGTGTGTGTGTGTGTGTGTGTGTGTGTGTGTGTGTGTGTGTGTGTGTGTGTGTGTGTGTGTGTGTGTGTGTGTATATATATATATCTATATATATATATATATATATATATATAGACATATATAAAAAATATCGATAGATAGTGGTGAGATGCTTGGCAAAAAAAAAAAAAAAAAAAAGATATCCCATCCATTTTTTTTAAGCGTGTCTTCCATCTTAGTTTACTTGATTAGGCATTTCTTCACTGTATTATTTCTGTGTATTACAAGTACTTAATTTTGTGGATTTGCCATTTTTATGTTTTAAATTTAGAAATGTTAGTCAGTCTTAACCTGTGGTGTCATGTGTATGCAACTTGACATTCAGTTGTTTAAATGTGTTTAATTTTTACAATTCTTTTTTTGCAGTTCTTTGTGGTAATACACTGCTATTTTCATGGTAAAGAGCACAACTATCATTTTAAGCACGGTGAAGAGAAGCAGTTGTTGTAAAAGTGTTCTTTTACTTTTTCTTTGGTCCTTACTTAAGCTTATAACTTATTTACATGTTTTACGCCATGTAAAAGAATATAGACTGGGATTAGAAACATTTACTGCAGCATGGCAAGCAGTTGTGTGCAATGAGCAGAGATGCTCCTAGCATGTGCGTATGACTCAGAGACACTCTGAGTATGCATAGAGGAGACAGAGCAACATAGCTACTTGCATTGTATGCTAATGGCTTTATAATGATATTGTAGTAAGCAACATTATTAAAATGAAGTTTTATGTGCATGCAAATGAAACAAAATAAGATAGGGGAATGATTCACAGATTTATCAACAAGGTGATGTGTTGAGCAAACACTAGTGTTATTGACCATGGCTAAAATCTCATTTCCATGCAGGAGAGACCTGAGCTATGCTTGGGATTGTTGCAGCATTAGTTAATGTGCATGTGCAACAGTACTGTATTGTCACAGGGCCATGGTCATGCTCATTGTCACCCTTGGAGGTGCAGCATAATTCGTCTGCGATGGATATTTCAAAGCCTTCATGATACTGACATTGTAGACAAGTTCATAAGTTCATGTGAATAAGGATACCATTACCAAGTGGTATCATATATATATATATATATATATATATATATATATATATATATATATATAGACAGAGAGAGAGAGAGATATATATATATATATATATATATATATATATATATATATATATATATATATATATATATAGATATATATATATATATATAGGTTTCATCAGCAGGCCTGTGGAATTGTGGATTATCCATTACATTGGATACAGACATATGTGTAGCTTTACATATACTAGCTACAGGAACCTTTCAACAACCAATAGTTGACACAGTGTGGAGATCTCAGGCATCTACATCAGGACTACTCAATCAATTTCTCAATGTCACATTTGAGCAGGTGGGACAGCATATATATGGTTTCCATGCATCATGGAGCACAGTGCCAACACTATGCAGGATTTCTTTGAGAGACAATTTACCTGAAGTGCTGAGATCCATTGACTGCTCCCACATTGAAATAAAGGGCTCAACTAGTGACCTGGGAAGAAGATATATAAACCATAAAGGTTATGACTTCACTAACTGCCAGATGGTCAGTAATGAGAACATTATCATCCACAATGCTGTGCAGGGCATTCAGGCATTACCATGACTCCAACATGTGGCCCAAATGTGACCAATAATTTTTTGTAAGGAGCGATTTTCATAAGGGACATTTTATTGGCAATGCCCTTTAGCCATTATTGACACCCATCTTAAAACCACAGTGACAGGCAGTGCCTGCAATTATGCCCCATCACAAACCCAGGTCATTGTGTAGTATGTATCTGTGATACTGAAGGTATACTTCACTGGTGGGATGTATCTGGTGGTGTGATGCTACCTGTCCTTGGCAAATGTGCAAAAATATTTTCAATGTGCACCATTTTATACAAGATTATTATCAGAAGGAAGTCACTGCAGGGAGTCCTACTGCGGGGTGTACATGCCACAGAACAGCAGGCAGTGGAAACAAGGTGAGGAGTCAGTAGAGGATGAGCAACAATGAATAAATATGCTAGATGGAGGTGGGTACAGTACACTGTGGCCCTAGCAAAGAGGCAGTGGTTGTCACAATGCTTTGGCCCATTGTGCAGTGCAAGCACAGCAGTAAAACTAATACATGCAAACTCTGCTTACCCCTGCATAGGACAGCCAAATGGTACATCAGACATTAGCAACCTATGTAACACTGTACAAAGGAAAGGGCACAGGTATCATCATCTGTCCTCCCTCTCTGTCCTGGTTCCTCAGTTATCTTTCTAAAGGGCAGCAAGCCACCAGATGGCAAAATACTCTCTTCCCCCCTTCTCCGCATTTCTGTCGGCATCACACAAGCCTTGATACTAAGCCCTCTCCTCTTCATCCTATTCACAAATGATCTCAGCACAGCAACAAAATTAGCCACAACCATCCAATACGCAGATGATGCTACCCTTGTATGCTCTGCCCCAACACCCCAAGAACTATAAATAAAAATGCAATCATCCTTCTCTAGCACAGAGAAAAACCTCTCAGATCATCAATTAATTCTTAACCCAAACAAAATCAAACTTATAATCTTCAGAAACAAGAAATCCAAACCTTGGAATGCCCCTCTATCAATTTGCTCCCCAAAGAGCACAAAGATTGAACCCACAACTCATACCAAACCCCTAGGGGGTCACAATTGATGAGAATCTAACCTTTGAAAAACATGTCTTTTTAACAATCAAAAAAGTACACGTTAAGCTTGGCACCCTATATTGGACCAAACCATACCTGTCCCACAACACCAGGCTTGACAGAGCCCATTCTCACCTACTTTCACCCCTCCTTTACAGCTCCCACATATTTACCAACCTTTGCAAATCAGACCTAAATAATCTAGAATCCTGCTATCACAAAATTGATAAGTTTGCTTTGAATGCCCCATGCCGGACTCACCACTGTACTGTGCTCAGTCAATTTTAATGGCTTGAACTCCCTTACCTTCTGGCTCTCAACCAACTATCAATGCTCCATAAAACTATTTACCATCCCACTAACTGCCCTGCCCTCTCCAATCTTGTCCAACCAATCTTAACCCCAGGACCCTGAGATCTTCCAATAAATTCACTAAAGGTCACCAAATCTAATAACTATCATGGTGACTGTCTCTATTCCAATAAAATTACCAGATTATGGAATAGTCTACCCCCTGCAATAGTTAAAAATCCACATCATCACAAGTTCAAACAACTACTGATAGACTTCTGAAGTAACCACTGGCTTTGCTCCTACCTCACCACAGGCTAATCCTCCTAAGCTCAATCCCTGCACTGCCTACCCATCCAGGTAATTTTCATCATTATTGCCAAAAATTCTCCCTGATCCCACTTCAACTAAATATTCCTTGTATTAATCTCATGCTTGCTACTTTGCCAACACTGCTTATAGCAAAATGTGTACAAGGCCAATTTATCATGTCTCAAGTCAAACAATGCTTTCTGTGGATCAGTTTCAGCCATAACTGTCTTATGTTGTTGTAAATATAATTGTGTATTAATGTCTTAAAATTACTGTACAGTGAACAAATGCTGTGTCTGACAATGTATAAATTGTAGTGTTGTGGAGCTTTTCTCCCTGGGCCTCCACTGAAAATGTGCTCCTGGCCCAATCGGACTTTCCCGGTTAACAAATGTAATAAAATAAAATAAATTAAATAAATAAAATCATCTGTACAGGTGATAGGGATCACAAGTATGCAGTGCCTTTCAGAGGGAGATGTCGGAGTGCTACAGAAAATGACTAGAGGTTTGCTGGAAAAGGTGTTGGGATGGACCACTGTCAGTGGTTGTTTGAGTGTGCGAAGGACTAGGGGTGCAGGTTGTGTGTGTGTGTGTGTGTGTGTGTGTGCACATGTGTGTGTGTGTGTGTGTGTGTGTGTGTGTGTGTGTGTGCGCATGTGTGTGTGTGTGTGTGTGTGTGTGTGTGTGTGTGTGTGTGTGTGTGTGTGTGTATGTGTGTGTGTGTGTGTGTGTGTGTGTGTGTGTGTGTGTGTGTGTGTGTGATTGCTGGGGCGCAGTCTCAGCAGTAGTTACAGCATTGTATTTCACTGTCATGGACAGGTCCAGGGCTTGCATGGAAGGTGAGTGGCAATCTCATGTGTGGCCCTACACATGGGAGCTGCCCCTACCAGGAGTCTCAGGGCAGTACCCCCTGGATAGATGTAACAGTATTATGTGACAGTTACCAGACATGCTATGACCTCTTGTGCCTTCACAACTGTTGTTGCTGTGGAAGTGTATGAATCTTGGTCTGTTGACTGGGATGAGCCATGAAGACTGGTTAGAGAGGAGGCTGTATCTCCTGTGTGGTGTACCTGGGGAGAGGTGTGTGGTAGTGATGGGTGTCTGTGAGTGTGCATGGATGCATCTCCAGCAGACAATGCTACACCATGCTAGGGTCTGAAAGAAAAAACTCTAGGACACCCTCAGGAGTTATGTGCACCAGTCACGTATGTCATTATCCACATTGGTATCCTCACTGCAGATTGTCAGAGGCACAATGTGCAGCATGTACAGAAGGATGAGAGCTCCATGAAAATTAATGGCATGATGTCTTATGGGTAATTAACATGAGCACCCCATCTGTGTCTGCATCTGTGGCATCCCAAAGTACCCTCATCACTAACTGGAGATGCAGAGGTGGAGCTACAGGACCTAGACTGTGTCCCTGCCCAACTATGGTGGACTACCCCACCAGAATTGGAGGAGGATCAGCCATGTAACCATGACACTGGTGTTGGCAATCATGGGCCAGACTCTCTTGAAGGTCATAATGCAGATCATGTACCACACCAATGAGTTCTGCTGTGACTGTAGTGATACATGTCTGTTCCTGTATGACAGCTCTACATATATGCTGTGGGGTGTCCATGGAGACATTCTTCTCAAGAAAGAGGCAGTAGTCGTGGCTTTGCTGACCACCAGTATGCCAACCACAACATTCCTACCTACACCAAAAGGAGCTATCAGCAACCCAGGATGACTCTGCCATAGGAGAATAGGATACAGCCTGTGTTGATATGTTAGTCTTCGGAGGCATCCTAGAACTGAGAAGTGGGTTGCACAGGAGCTGTGTCCATGAAGGGGGTGGGGGTGGTGATATTCTTGTCATATTACCCATGTCTAGTAATTCTACTGTGCCATCAGATTGTCAGGCTCATGCAGTTTCAAAATATCAGAAATGCAAATATCCACAATAGATTACTCTGATGCTGAAGCACCTATGAAATACATAAAATACCACCAAATATATTAATGCATCCCTCTCAAACACACATATCTCAGTGATAGTACAGCTTTCAAACAGAATGTCATGCAAAATATATAGGCATCATAACTTGTGTTGACTGATATTGCTGCTAAAGTTCTGATGTGCCCCAAGAATAAAATAGCCATGCTCATTAGAGGTATGGGTAAGAGTCAGATATGTTGCAATGTATGTTATGTATTGCCAACTGAAATTTAAGGTGCCTAGTGAAGATCTGCACCAAGGTTGAGTCCTCCTCTGGTAATGAGGAATTTTATATGGCCCCAAGACAGAGATACTAGGATCCCTTCTGAGTCATATTAGTGGTCTTACATCATACTTGGTCATGAGTTCATTTATAGACATCTACTGCATTCACCTCCTCAACAAGGTCCTATCAAACAAGCCCTCAAAAGGCACAGTCTTCCTTATTGGTTTGTAGTATCCACCAAACATATTTGTTGTGTGTCTGCAAGTCAATATCATTCTCTAGCTGAGAGAACTTCTCCCTGTCCTTCTTGTCTTTGTCAGGCACATGCACCTGTAAATGTAATGACACACATGGGCAAGCAATCCGTTGGTTACACCCCTTCCACCTACATCTCAGTACCACACAGCTAAGTACAGTATTGACATGGACTATGTTACTTCTCACCTGTGAAAAGGCATATGCCCCATACAGGCGCCTGCCATTCAGAGGTAGTCAGTATGATGTAGTAGTATGTGTAGTCCTAACCCACACCAAGCAAAAGCAATAACCTGTAAAGAAGACCCTAATGAAACACAGGGAAATCTTGAGCATGTCATGTATTTTGTGTGCCAACAGCTCTCAATAGTAGCCGTACAGCCTCCACCATAAGTGTGGATGGGGAAAATCTGTACCCTTTCTGTGCCTGTAGGTGTCATAGTACCAAGTCCCATCAGTGCAGTTTCCTGCCATCCTATGCCACCAAACAGCCAAAGTATGCTTTCCCTATGACCTTAGACCATAGATGTAAGGTTTCTGACCTTAGTATGGGTGCAATGCAGAAGTTAGCTGTCCGATGTGAACTTGTTAGCAATACTCCCCAGTATAATCCTCATAGTGCTTTCTATATGTACATGTCTGAAGCCCACCTCCCAAATCAGGCATGCACCAACATGTTAAGGATGTATTACAAAATAGTCTATAAAAGAAACATATGTTCTGTGATCAACCTCTTTAATAACAATCCCTGAAACAGAAAATAACAATGTGTTTACCTCACATCTCCAGGAAGCAATACCAGACCTCCCCAGTTAGGCAAGGCATTTAACCCAGACCCCTCTCACGCCTGTTAACTCGCACATTCTCCTACAGCCATCGTCTATCAAGGGAGGTAAGGAAAGGAGACTAGACTCACCCATGATAGAGGTCACATAACACAGACCTGGGTACTGCATGGCCCATTGCAATCACACTCCTGGAGAAACAAGTTAATATGGTGTCCACTACCTACCCCCCCCCCAAAAAAAAAAACAAACAACCAAAAACAAAATGTGGGATACTCCCCATTTCAAGTACACTGAATGATACAAAGGATACTCATGCCATCTACTTACACCCATGCAATGCACATAACAACAAAGAGAAGATGGCAGTGTGGCCCATAGACAGTCCCCAACCTAACCACATGGTCTTTGTGCCACACTTCCTACAAAACACACCCCAGACCTCCTGCTATAACACAAATTATGGTGGCAGCATTCTTGATTGGATATTAACCCCTGGCAGCTTGCATGGGCATCCAATCAACAGTTGCTTGTCAACTAACCTCTCCCATCCACCAGGAAAACAACATGTAAACATGTATACACTACAGATCTGCAGTTTATGTAAAAAAAAAAAAAGCAGTCTTCAAACATTTCCAGGCTGTATCCCCAGGTCATCTAATTTGGGTGTAATGTTACTGTTGAAAGTCTTAAGCTGTAACCTGGATCCAAAAAGGGCATATAACATCTGCAAGATCTTGAAAATTCCATAACTCAATGAACTGAGCAATGGCCAAGGTTGTTTTTATCATGCAGTTTTGAAGTTCTTAGTGAAGTATTTATGTGAATCAAAGTCAAAGTATACTTTATTCTCGATCAGATATACACAGCAGTGTAAGCTGAAGAAAATTACATTGTTTTGGTCCCCATGCAAGACACAACAATGAACACATAGTTTAAATGACAATAAGACTAATGCACATACATTAATAATTAAAATATTAACACAATAAATTGCTACAATTGGACAAGAAGACATTAGACAATATTAAACTGGTAGGTATTGCAAGATTATGATTTCACATTGTGATCGCTCAGAATATTGCACCTCAATCAGTTTTAGTACGATATGTTCTGATGTTCATATTGCACATGTATGGAGTGGTGACTCACTCCTGACTATTGCACATTTAGGAGGCAATAGCATAAGAAATCAGGCTAACTGTACCAGTTACTGAAGCAATTTGCCAAAGTGATTACTATAGATGATACTTCATAGGTTCATAGGTAGGTACTAGGCTATCGGCCCAAGGGCCTATGTAAGCCTAGCCAACAAGGTTCCCTGGCTTATGCCACCAAAGAAAGTTATTTTCCTGTGCCACTGTCGAGCAGAGACACAGAAGTGATCCCCGGGGTGTATTTCCTATTCCCCATCCACTCATCAAGATTTTTCTTGAAGAGTGCTAATGAAGAACTTTGCTTGACATAGATGGGTAGCCTGTTCCAGAGTATGGAAGTCTCTGGGACAGGAATCTATCCCTCCAGCATGTCCTATTTATTGTGGTGACAAAGTTTAGGTCCCTAGAGCATGTAGCTCGGAGGGATTGGAATTTCTTTAGGTGTAGCATGTCCAACAGCTCTGGGTTTGACATAGCTTTATATGTTAGGCAGAGATCACCTCAGAGTAGATGATATGCTACGGAGTAAAGCTGGAGGTTTTTGAGGCAGTCAGTGTAGGGCATTTGTTTGAGGCCAGTAGTCATCTTTGTGAGGTACATCTGTGGCCTTTCCAGCGGCTGCAGATGTCTTGTGAGGTACATTCCAAAAGGGGCATTGTACTCTATAATGGGTCTAATGAGTGTCGAGTACAGGGGAACAATGGCCTCTTTTTTCTGGATGAAAACCCTTTTTTGATGAGGAGTGCCATGTAGAAGGACTTCCTGACTACTGTGGCAATGTGACTATCAAAGGAAAGACTACTGTTCACCTGGGTCCCAAGGTCTCTTATCACACATTCTGTATTAAGTAGATTGCTGCCTATGTGTTAGTTCATGGGTACAGAATTTTTACCAAAGGGGATTACACTGCACTTTCTGGCATTGAGCTTGATGCCATGGCTCTGACACCAGGCATCTGTCTCAGTGAGGCCCTTCTGTAGGATGTCCATGTCATTTGGGGACTTGACTATGGCTCCTAGTTTGCAGTCATCTGTGAACTTCATTAGCCAGAGGCCTTCTGTGTTAGCCTGTACTTCAAAGAAGTAGATACCAAACAGGAGAGGTCCCAGGACAGAACCCTGTGGTATTCCACTTGTCACTACTTTGAGGTCAGATTTGGAGTCTGCAACTTTTACAGTGTGGGTTCTGTCAGTGAGCCAGTTGGCAACCTATCTTGTGACGCAGGGATTTATACCTAGTTTAGTGAGTTTAGCTATAATTCCAGAATGAGGGATAGTGTGGAAAGCCTTGGCGAGGTCAAGATAGGCTGTGTGAACCACCTTACCCTCATCTACGGCTTTGATGACTGCCTCAAAGAAGTCAATCTGGTTCAGGAGGCATAATCTGCCTTTCACAAATCCGAACTAGGTGGGATCCAGAGTTTGGAGGTTACCAATGTCTTTGTTTATGAGTTCCATGATGATACGTTCCATGGCCTTGCAGACCAGGCTCGTCAGGCTAATAGGTCGATAGTTCCTGGGATCAGTGGTGGCTCCCCATTTGTGGAGTGGGATAACTGTTGCTGTGCACCATTCAGTGGGTACAAAGCCTGATGTGCGGCTGTTATTGAACACAGTGCTTAAGTGGAGAGCCAGTTCGTTCTGAAGTTCATGTAAAACACAGCCTGGGATGTTGTCCGGTCCCATGGATGCTGTGTTTTTGGCTTTAGAGAGTGCAGCTTTTACCTGCGTAGTTGTCATTACAGGGACTCTGCATTCTTCCTGTATAGATATAGATCCTTTAGGAGGTGGGAGGGTAAAGTTAGCACTGAACCTATCTGCCAGGATGTTGGCGATATCAGTTGGTTCTGGAATTTTCATGTCATTGTGCTGTAACTCAGAGCAGATCTGCATGTTTCCATTGAGATTCTTGACATAGCTATAGAATGCTTTGTAGTTGTCCTTAGAATTAGTGGCAATTTTGTTTTCGTAGCTAGCTTTGGAGCATCTTATAAGGGATCTCAGCTTCTTACTGAGGCTGACCAGGGAGCTCCTCCACTCATGGGATTTTACTCTCTGTTGCAACAGTTTCTTCCTTCTGTTGTACAGTTTGATTATGACGGGGGACAACCAATTGGCTTCCTTTTTTTGGAGGATAGCGTCTTGGTTCTGTTTGAGATAGCACGATCCATGCACTCATGTAAGTGCTTATAGAGTGCATTTGTGTAGGATTCAGCAGTTGTAACTGTATTGTCCATCTGCATGGGTGTCATGAAGTTCATCACTTCTGTCTTAAGAAGCTTGACGTTGGCTTTGGAGAAATCTTTTACAGTGGTTTCCTTAATGGGGGTGGGGGTGGGATGAGGATATCAAGGGTGATTAGCTTATGGTCGGATCAGACCAATGAGGAGTTGACTTCAGGTGTGGAACACCGGTCACTCATGTTGGTAATAACTAGGTCTAGGATATTGTTGCCCCTGGTGCGGGTGTGGATAAGTTGATCCAGGGCATTGGAGTTTATGAATTCCAGAAAGCGTTGAGCTAAGGAGTTGGTACATGAGTAGTTTTTCCAGTTAATGGTGGGGTAATTGAAGTCGCCCATTATTAGGCTGTTTGGTTGAACCCTAGTATTTTCCAGTACCTCAAGAAAAGAGGATTGGGAATCCTGGGGTATTGTGGGGGATCTGCAGCAAGCTACAATTTGGATTTCAGTTTTGCCCAGTGTTAGTTGCACTTGGATAACCTCGGATGCATTGTGCTGAGCAACTATCCTGGAGGTGTGGATATCCTTAATGAATATGGACACACCTCCACCTTTGTTGTTTCAGTCCAGGTTACATGGCTGAAAAGTGTGGTATGAGTTATAGCCTGGTAGTGCAGGGGTGCTCTCTGGAGCCTAGAGCCAATTTTCAGTCACTGCACAGATATCAATGGTCTCCATTTTAAGGAGTGCCTAGAGTGAGTGCATTTTGAGATTTAGACTTCTAGCATTGAGTAGCATTACCCTCAGTTTTTGCTTGCCTGTTCCTGTTATGGTGGTGAATTGAACCTTGCCTAAAAAGGCACTATACGGGCAGCAAGAGCGTTAGCCAGTATCCGGAATCCCAGCATCGTGGTCTGTCGACCATGTCATCCCAAGCAGACAGATACTGGATCCCCTTAGAATGACACCAGAAGCTTAGCCAATTGTTAATCATTTTGTCCTTGTACTGAGGTATCATTCTGGGTGATAGCAGAATGCTACTCAGGGCTAGGGTTATACCTGCCTCGGCTACAAGATTGGAGAGATCTCCCATGTCTCTTTTCATGTAGTCCAGGGAGGTATGTCTCAGGTCATTCACACCAACATGGACAATGACAGAGTCATATTTGTACTTGTTGTGGAGTGACCTGAGTGCGTGGGTTATGTGGCAGATCCTGACACCCGACAGGCAGCTGACAGTAACTTTCTTCTTGTTTAGGCTGGTGAGTGGGACATCAGTGTCCCTGACTATAGAGTCACCTATGACTAGTGTGTTACATACATTGTTTTGCCTTTTTGGCTGTGGTTGAGTGGCACACTAGGTCTGTGGGCTATGTGTCATTTAGGTTGTGGTGGGGGATGGAGGTTGCTTGCATTTCTGCTTTGGAGGGCTCTGTTACTTAGACAGATTATCACTGAGAGCCTCCGGGAATGTTTTTGTGTTACTATGTGTGGATTTTGATGGTGTAGATTTAGTGAATCTATGTGATGAGTGTGGTGTGGTGCAAATGTTTACCTTTTCCTCATGACTGTCAAGTTCAGTCTTGATTGGAGAGAGCTTTACCTCCAATTTGGCTAGATAAGTGCATGTCTCACAGGTTGTAGTGGGTGGTAGGAGGAGAGGGTTGTCTGTGTACATGAGGCAATTTCTACATTGCCTCAAGATGCCCAGATTCATCAGATAGTTAGGAGAGAACACTGGGAGCTGACCCTTGGACATGCTTGAATAAAAAACTATTTTCCTCTAGATAAGTGAGGAAAGTGAGTGCAAGAGCTGTTTTTCTCTAAGCAAGTGAGAAAAGTAAGTAAAAAAACTGTTTTCCTCTAGGTAATGAGGAAGGTTGAGTGCTATAGTAACTAGTAGCTTCTTTAGTGCTTACAAGTTCTGAACAAGTGCTGAGCATGAATAAGGAAATTTAAGTGCTAAAACTAAGAATCCGTATCTGCACTAGACGAGTTACAGGATACAAACAAATGCAAATGCAGGCTTTCAAATCAGAAAGTTGAGAGAGATGGAAGAGATTGCTCAAATGGCCAATAACTACAATTTCTGGGCCAGAACCACTCCTTATGTGGTAGACAGGTTACCTAGTGCTTACCACTCCCACTGATAAGTTAGAAGGCTTCCCTCCAACACAAAAATACTTGGGGGGGGGGCTCAGAAGCTTACTACAGTCCTGGATACAGCAAATCTGTATCTGGAACACTAGTTACCAGAAAGGTAGGAAACAGGCTTACAGTTTTTTTTACAGAAAAGAAGCAAAAACAGTAGTAAAAACAATTTGCATGCAGTGCAAGCTAGCACACTTGAGTATGTAGCAATATTAGACCAAACACAGTTTAAAAAAAACAATTCAATTAAAAAAGGACTAAAAGCAAGTGCAGAAAGAGTTTATTAGGTAGAATGTGGTAAAGAGATGGGACTGGGGAAGTGTCCCAGATGAAATCTACAGTGGGGCGGGCAACTGCAAAATCCACCAAATTTAAGCTACAAACCAGAAATAGGAAGGGTGGGTGGGACAAAAGAGAGATCTAAGCAACAGTTAACAGTACAAACTCTAAAACCAAAATATATATATATATATACTCAGCTCTGTATATTTGCAGATAGATTGGAAAGCAGTCTCTCAGAACAGGGAGACAATGGTTTCAACAGAGAGCTAAGCAACAATTAACAAACTATAAAACCAAAAAAATATACTCAGCTTGGTGTATTTGCAGATAGATTGGAAGGCTGTCTCTCAGAACACAGGTTCCAGCAATTAAATGCAGGCTGTTACTAACAGGTCTAATTTTATGCAAGTGATCCTTGAGTTAGATAACACACAAGCTGTAAAAAACAGTTATACCAGTTGAAGGCATGGCAGAAAACAGGGGTGGGAAGGGAGTTTCAACAGAAATTTAAGCAACAGTTAACAGTGCAAACTCTAAAACCAAAAAAAATATATTCAGCTCTGTATATTTGCAGATAGACTGGAAAGCAATCTCTCAGAACAGGGAGACAATAGTTTCAAAAAATATCTAAGCATCAATTAACAAACTCTAAAACCAGAAAATATACTCAGCTCTGTATATTTGCACATAGATTGGAAGGCAGCCTGTCAGAACAAGGAGACAATAGTTTCAACAGAGATCTAAGCAACAATTAACAAACTCTAAAACCAAAAAAATATACTCAGCTCTGTATATTTGCAGATAGATTGGAAAGCAGTCATTCACATCACAGGCTCCAGCAATTAAATGCAGGGTTTTACTAACAGGGTCTAATTATGCAAGTGATCCTTGAGTTAGATAAAGCAGTCTCTCAGAACAGGGAGACAATAGTTTCAACAGAGATCCAAGCAACAATTAAACTCTAAAACCAAAAATATATACTCAGCTCTGTATATCTGCAGATAGATTGGAAGGCATTCTCTCAGAACACAGGTTCCAGCAATTAAATGCAGGCTGTTACTAACAGGTCTAATTTTATGCAAGTGATCCTTGAGTTAGATAACACACAAGCTGTAAAAAACAGTTATATCAACTGAAGACATGGCAGAAAATAGGGGGGAACAGTTTCAACAGAGATCTAAGCAACAATTAACAGTACAGACTCTAAAACCAAAAATAAATATACTCAGCTCTGCATATTTGGAGATAGATTGGAAAGCAGTCTCTCAGAACAGGGAGACAATAGTTTCAACAGATATCTAAGCAACAATTAACAAACTCTAAAACCAAAACAATATATTCAGCTCTGTATATTTGCAGATAGATTGGAAGGCAGTCTCTCAGAACACAGGTTCCAAGAATTAAATACAGGCTGGCAATACAGCAAGTGGCATATTGATCTAATATTCACTGCCATCCCTGGCATTCAACTTCAGCAGCCTTATGGATAGAGGGAAGCTCCTGTTCAGTCTAGATGTTTTGCAGTGTAAGCTGTGATACCGCCTGCCCAAAGAAAGGTGGAAGTACATGCCATGGGTAGGGTGAGTGGAATTGTTCATTATCTTCCTACCACTTCCCACACACCGAGTCTCATGCAGAGCATCCATGGATGGGAGTGAGGAACCAATGACTTTTTCTGATGTCCTTACCACTCTCAGGAGAGTCTTGCAATCAGATGCTTTGCAGTTACTGTACCAAACTATTATATTATTTGATAGAATGCTCTTGATGGTCCCTCTGTAGAAGGCTTTGAAGATGGACTGAGACAGCTAACTACTTTAGCTACATGGGTGTCGAATGACAGACTACTATCAACCTGGGTCCCCAGGTCCTGATAACTTCTTCTGTACTCAGTGGATTGCCACCTATTTGGGGTAACCTTGTTTTTCGAAGAACCATGACTATCATTTTTGGCATTTAACTTTAGGCCATGGCTCTGGCACCTTGTGATGTATGGGTTAACATTTTTAAGCTGATGAGTTTTCAATGATACCAGAAGTGGGACCACAGTTGCAGTGCGCCACTCCCTGGGTACATCACAGCCGGGACACCATCAGGTCCCATGGATGCTGTGTTTGTGTTTTGGAGAGAGCAGTTCTCACTTGTTTGGGGGGCTGCAATAAGCAGTGGTATAGATATCTCTCCTTTTGGGGGGGACTCTTCAGTTGATGTAGGAAGTGGAGATGATGCTGTTGTGCCTTCTTCACTGTGTGGCTAATATGAGTTGACCAGGATAGATCGTCTGATAGATGCACCCCCAGGAACTTGGTGTTTTTCACTCTTTTCACTGCCACTCCCTAATTTCCAGAGGTTGATGTATCTCTTGAGTCCTCCTGAAGTCCACTATTAATTCTTTGGTCTTGCTTACATTTAAGACCAGATTGTTGCTGTCACACCAGCCTATCAGATGCTCCACTTCATGCCTGTAGGCTGTTTTCTCACCATTTCTGACAAGACCTATGACAGTGGTATCATCTCCGAACTTGATGATTTTGTTGGATTCATGCTTGGCAATGCAGTCATGTGTCAACAAGGTGAACAGCAGAGGACTCATGACACAGCCCTGAGGGACACCCATGTTTAATGTAATACTGATTGAACTATTTCCCACACATACTTTTTGGGGTCTGTTGATGAGAATGTCCAGTATCCTGTTACCTAGGGGGGTGTTTATGCCCAACTGGATCAGCTTCGATATCAGATTCTGGGGGATGGCAGTGTTAAAGATGGAACTAAAATCAATGAATAGCATTCTGACATAGCAATTCTTGTTCTCTAGATGTGCCCAGGATTCATGAAGTACTATAGCTATTGCATCAGCCATGCAGCAGTTAGATCTATAAGCAAACTATAATGTATCCAGTGTTGTAGGTAGGCTTGAAGAGATATGGTTCTTGATCAACTGCTCAAAACACTTCATTACTGTTGAGGTAAGAGCAACTGTCCAGTAATCATTTAAGCTTGTCGGTTGGGATTTCTTAGGTAAGGAAATTATTGTCATATTTTGAAGCAACTGGGTACAATAGCTAGTTGCACAGATGTGTTGATTATATCTGTTAGTACAGAGGACAGTTGGGTAGCACAGTCTCTTAGAACCCTTCCATAACATTATCATGACCAGCTGCTTTTCTTGGGTTTACTCACCTCAGAGTCTTCAGAACATCAGATGTTCTTAGACACAGCACTTCCTCACCCTGTTCAACAGGGAGCTTATTTAGCACAGTGTTGTTGTCCATATCAAATCTGCTGAAGTAGGTGTTTAGTTTGTTCAGAAACTATGTGTTTTCATCACATGGGGAGGATGCAGGCCTGTAGTTGGTTATGGCTTGTATGCCTTGCCATAGACGTCTGGAGTCCCTTTGGTCAGAGAAGTGTCCCTGAATTTTACATCCGTAGGTCCTCTTATCATCCTTTATACATCTACTTAGATTTGCTCTAGCCTGTCTAAGGGCATCCTTGTCTTGCAGCATTTCATGCCTTTAAGAGTTCATATACTTCACCAGATAGCCAGGGTTTCTGATTCATATGCATGGTGATACATTTCACGACTGTTACGTCATCAACACATTTTGAAATATAGCCCATTACAGATTCCGTATACTCCTCCAGGTCAATATGGTGGTTCTTTACAGCTGCATTTCTAAACACTGGCCAGTTTGCACATTCCAAGCAGTCCTGTAGTGCCAAGACTGCTCCCTCAGGCCATATCCTTACTTGTTTGGTTGTAGGTTTGTCCCTTTTCAGCAGTGGTGTGTATGCAGGAAGCAGCATGGTGGCCAGATGGTCTGAGCCAATGAGCCAATTCCAAGCAAAAGTCTCTGAATTACACTTTTAGTGCAATGCACACTTGAACACTACTGTCCTATGAGACCCATCCCAAACTGTGCATTCACATGCGGACCTGCAAAGCACTTTGTGCATGTAAAGGTGGGTCACTGACCCCAGGGGGTATGTGGATAAATCTAACTTTTCATTATGGTGCTTACAGGTACTAAAGTGCAGAACTGAAAGCAAATGTGGGTACTGTACTTTTTTTACAATCCATGTATGATACTGTTTGCACTTTAAAATCATCCTACCATGCTATGTGTACCCATGATAAAATATGTTGGCATTATGGCATTTTACTCTAACAAAGGCATGATACTGAACATCATGGGCTGGTAGCATCAATGTGTGTCAACATAAATGCATTGCCATATTCCTTTGCATTGTGGCCACTTAAGTGGCTATGGCTTCAGAAAATATTGGAGGTGGTAGGCCTCCCATGTAGTGCTCTAAGGAGTCAAATATTTCTGTACTTTATGTACAGAGACCACTGGGAACAACTGCTTGGATATTCCTATGAAGGTCCACGGTATAACATGCATGCCTGTTACAGCTTTGCCAGATCAGTGAGTGCTGCTACTGGCATCTGGTAAGCAGTTCAAGAACAAATAAAGGGGACTTCAATAAGTGCCACGTATACCTTCTGTGCCAATGGGAAGAAGAGGCCAGAAAGGGTGCTTCTGAGATGTACACTAACTATTGATAATGGATTGATTTTAGTGCAATTTACTCGTAAATACAAGGACTCTTCCTGGACATATTTTCAGATGCCTTTTCATTTTCTATATTGTTTTTACCTCCTGAGCAAATAGAGAATAGACTCCTATTTCTGAAGGGTATGGCCCTTCTGTCCAGATGTTATTATCAGTGTAGCTAGGTATTAGATCTCACAGCAGCATATTATGATAAGGTATAATTATGTTCTGGTAAATGTAACATTCACAGATGGTAACACTATGTACTTCTGGACAAATCTCCTCTGTACATGTGGGCAGGGGAACTGAGCCACATGTTTCACATTCCCATTTTGGCAAAGCCATGTCTATGCCTGACACACCATGCATTGACATCATGCCTACTGCAATGCAGTGTCACTCATTCAAGGCTGTTGTCTCACTGACTTGCTGTATGCATTATCACATGCCTGATGGTCCTACAGTGATTACGGTAGATATTTCCCAGTATTTGTCATGCAATACCCCACAGAATGCCCATGCATGTACCATCTATGAGTGGTATGCCCATGGCAATCTACCTTTATGACTACTCCCTCCTGTAGTAGACCCTAGATTACATCATAGTACTTGCTCACAATATGCTGACAGTTGTCCTTGCTACTGGCATTGTATTACCTGTCTTTTGTACATCAAACTGCCACAGTAATCATGTTGGCCTCCATATTCTCTATCAGTGGCCATGTCTACATAACTCTTCCTTGTCCATGTCCGTTAAGAGATACCCATACAGGACATGGTCATACACCTTCCATAACCTCTGTTTCCTAGCAGCCCATTAGTTACATTGCTGTCAGATATACTTCCTCGGGTCATGGGTTATATCCAAGACTGATCTCTTGTTCCCACATCATCCAATAAGAATGTAGGCCATGCATAGGCCTAACCATATTTTTACTCCCAAGTATCATTGCATACCTTGCAGATATTTAGTCTTTCTATAAGTACCCGTATACTTGATAGTCAAAAACAGACAGTTTAGTAATATTGTTGGTCTCTCTCTCTCTTTCTCCCTATCCATACTTTATATTTTATTAGCTTTTCACCATTTTTGGTAGCATTTTATGTAGTGTCAGCCACAGCAGTTACTCCGCCCTCCACCCCCCACAAACACACACACACACACACACACACACACACACACACACACACACACACACACACACACACACACACACACACACACACACACTGCCCTGCCTTGCCTTCTCCTTCTTCTTCTGGGTCTCCAACAGTCACCAGGCCTGCTTCTGCATCAAGTAACATATGTTACATAGCAGGAGGCAACCTGGTGGGTTTCATGGTAGCCTAAAGTGGTAGATCGCTAGAGCTATGCATTCTCACATCGTCTAGTGACACCACCAATAGGTCCCAGCATTTTTACTGGCAAAATGTCTTAGAGGTGTTGATGGAGTTTGATATAATAGCAGTTCAATGCCCACACTGGCCACCTGGAGAGCATCCTTGAGTGACTTGTAGAGTCACACCACTGCCTTGCACTGTTGAGTCCCATCTAAAGCAGGGATCAACAAAGGAGGCAGTCTGAAAGGGAGCAGTGACATGTTATAATAAGGGTGATTTGGGTAGCCACCCAGGGCCCACAGCTCCAGATTTTCCCATGGCCAGCCAGACAGTATGTGAAATGCAATAGTTTTGGTATGTTCAGCAGTGCTAGCACCTTTTAGTTAGCTAGTGTGCTGAACATAACAATGAATTGCTAACTAAACAAAAGAAGTGTTTTATTTAGCTTAATGGGGTGTCCAACCTTTTGGCTTGCAGGGGCCGCATTGAGTGAACAGAAATGGTCTTGGGGCCGCATATAAAATATATCATATAGTTAACTCTTTTGTTGCTCCGGAAGACCACAGTCGATCTCCTGGCTGTACTGTAGGTGCATTTGAACAATGAATAAATGTAATAAATGCCTAATATTTGCCTTAAAATTCTAATTCTCATTCTAATTCTCTAATCTAACAGTTAACTCTAACATCTTAGTTTATATATATATATATATATATCTATATCTATATATATATATATATATATATATATATATATATATATATATATATATATTTACAAATAAACAGATATTCACTACAGCACTAGCATTTCTCACTGGGAAAACCATTCCAGCAGTCCAACTACGTAAAATGTCAACATCGGCAGTCCTACAATACTATAATTCACAAAAATAACCCAACAAATTTGCAATAAAGTAAAGAATTCACATTACTGACTTATTCTGAATAAGCTACAAGAGGGTCTCATCCAAACAAATAACTGGTGCCAGAAATATGGCCTCATGCTAAATGCCAAAAAATGCATCATCATCCTTTGAGTGATGTCCCCACAAATTATCACATTAATAACAATGTTGTAAGCATGCAATAAGTTGTATGGTACTTGGGCTCCCAGGTTGATAGAAACCTGACTTTTGACCACCATGTTGTCTCCGTTGTAAGGAAAGATTTTTACATGGCCCAATTCATTAGTAAAGGTATCTCATCCAGGGACAAAGAGGTCATAACATCCCTGTATTCTTCCTTTACAAGAGCCATTATTGAGTGCAATACCCCTTTTGACATGTGCCTCAGCAAAACACCCTGCCAAAAGAAAGACTACAACCATTTCTGCCAAAAAAGGTCAAAGGACTAAGTTCACTTAGTTATCTAAACAGACTAAGAAGCTTCTTGCTTTCCTCTGTCTCTCACTGGCCCCTATAAATTTCACCATTTGCTTGCTTTCCAGGCTAAGAAAGATCCTGCCTTAAGAGACTTCCTCTACCTCAGAAATACTGGTTATACTTAAAATGCTCACTACAAAGACCACAGCCTTCACTGCAACATAAACAAGCCACTTTTTATGGAAAGGTTCTTGACACAAAAACCTTCAACTTCTGTAAAAAGCTCCTCTCATTATCAAACAATGTAGTTCAGCAACATAATGGCTGGATGGATAACCATAAATGTAGTCCTTGGGTAAGTAGCATAGCCTTCATCAAGCCAGATGGAAAATCCATGTACTAACCTTTCCCAGCTGGATGGCTAAGATTGGTTACTCAAGTCTAGTTGTCCAAGAAGAGGGGCATGTTTAACTAAGAATTCCATTTGCAAAATTATATTCAGTATAGATATTAAATCTCTCTCTCTTACACACACACACACACACACACACAAAAAGCCCCTACTTGTAAAATAGGCAACCTCAGTAATCACATGACACCCACTTACTGAATGAAATTGTCTGGAAGTCAAACTATTTGAAAAAAAAAAAATCATAATAGAAATGGATTCATCCATGTAATTTCCCACCACCAAAAGGACCATCAATAAATCAACAAACAACTGCTCAGCAAAAAGTAAATCAATAAGAAAACCATAAACTATAATGCTACATACTGGTGTAAACATATAACTTGTGTCAATCCCCAGGTTAATCCATACCAAAAGATTGTTTCAGAGCTTCAGCTATGTACAAACAGCTTTCTCCTAAAAACTTAATTCATTGATATTTGCCTTGCTGTAATTATAACTGTAAAAAAAATGTTTTTAAGTTTATTCTGTACCACAATGATTCTCACTGTTACGAGATGCAATCTCTGCCATATTGTATAAGTACTACATCCTTAATTTGCTGTCTCTCTCTCTCTCATGTATTATATTGTTTTGTGTTATTTTTGGAGCTTTTCTCCCCGGGCATCTGCTGAAAATGGACCTGTGCCCAGTCGGACTTTCAAAACAAATGTAAAATAAAATAAAATAAATAAAAATAAACTTCCCTCCAATCTAAAGCCGTTTGACATTCAGACATTTTAATTTGTGCAGAAGTTACTCACAGACTGACAGTTTACTGAGTTGTAATGCTGACCTTTTTGAAAAAACTAATTCCCAGACTTTGTCAATAGCTCAAAGTGTACAGAGGATTATTTATTTATTTTTGGGAAACATCTTTAAAACTGTTAAATTGATTACACACCTAGAAACACAGGAAAGTTATTGTGATTATGTAAACCACAGACTGCTGCAAGAAATCAAAGTCACATTAGCACTCTATGCTTATGTCCGAACAGATGAATCATACCTGTCAATTCCAAAAGAAGTAAAGTAGCTTAATAAGAAGGTTATTTGCAAGGTTGCATGACAGTTTATATTGGAAATAAGCAGAGATTTTAAAAAGGCTCTGTTTTTCATAATTATGCCGAAAAATCTTCCAAGGTAAATACAACTTCTGATTTAGTATGGAACCATACTTCTCAACCTTAGAGCAAGAAATCTGGACAAAGCGAAAAATAAAAGTGGGACACAGACCCAAAAATAGTTATGCATCACAGACACCATTGAAACAACTGTAGCTGCAAACATTATACATCACTTATAATCTTTCTATCCCAACATTGTCAGTTAAACATTATATGGCTCATTCATTCCTGCCTTCTTTTGCATCAAAGAAAACCATGCTTTGAAATGACAAATGCATTAAAAATAATACATAAAACACATTGCATCAACATCCTACAACTTCCTACCTGCAAGCAAACACAGAGCTTTCATTGAAACTAGGGCTGCTTGTTTCCCCAGAATGACAGCTCTCCCTAATTAAGTCTAATGGTGTACAATCGACCAGTATTTGGACTACCTGAAATAAATTAAATTATGGCCTGTAAATTGAAAGTACACTTTGTTTAATTAAACTATATTTCTAAGTCCACTTACTATATTTTTTCAGTAACATCCCAATATCCATTTCCAGGTCACTTTACAAGACATTGGCAGTGGTAGACTTGGCATCCTTCAGAACCCCACAGGCCCACACTAATACATTGTACATTAATGTAAATATCCATCCACTGTAAATGGCAAGAAGCTATGTCTTAAAAAATCTACTTCTGGCATGTGTACCCAAGTATTAGGTTTTGAAACAAAGAAACATATTCTCCACAGTTCGTAAGTCTCTGTCTTTAATAATCATCTGCTGTTGCAGCACTCTCAACACATAAGCACACACATACACACTAAAATCCCCAACATTTAAAAAATGACATTCTGCCCACTTGATTTGCCAATATTGATGATCCGCCAAAGCTAAGCTTACTGTTGGCCAGTCTACCACTGTTTAGAACCCACCAATGAAAAAACAGTACAAGGTGATTTTTTGTTTGTCTGAAAAAACAACACAACTTTATATGCTACAGTCCCACATAGTCAGTCCAGTACTGACCCATTAACCCTAGGCTGCTGTCTCATTCTTACTCCCTGGAACTGCATTACCTTGGATGACTACTTTATTTTCCTAAGCAAAAGACACAAATTGGAAGATAAGGCAAAAATCCAGACATTCTTTGAAAATCCATACAGTTAAGAGGTATGAGTTCATGTTCAATACAACACTCTCCCTGTCCAGAAAGCTTGAATTTAATGAAAGTGTACTCTTAATGTATGATATATTTGTGAGCTAACTTGTTTGTGTTCAGTAGGTAGAATGATCATTGTTAGCCTCTTTGTGCATGTGTCTCTCTCTCTCTCATGCACACATCACACACACACACACACACACACACACACACACACACACACACACACACACACACACACTCTTCTTCTGCTTTGGCCTTTAATTCTGCTTTCATGCATGCACTCACTCACTCCATTCTTACCTATTAACGGTAATTGCTGTCCCTTTCAAAGGAACAGCGGCAAATCCATACATGAGTCCCTCTTCAGCTGAGAAGAGACACACACACACACACACACACACACACACACACACACACACACACACACACACACACACACACACACACACACACAGATTGTTGGTGCAAAATAATGGCGTAAACACACTGACCCTTTTTGGCTCAAAACAAAACTAGAAGGTGCTTTGGTGCATCTTTTACCGACATTATCGTTACAGGTCATGGGAGCAAAAACACAAAAAAAAAAGTGTTTTGGGGCATGCATACATCGATGTTGCAGTTAGGTTGAGGGCCACATGGAAGAGCTCTGGGGGCATCGTCCATGTGAGGCACTTGGAGTTGAACGATCTATATAAAGAGGTTAGATGGCAGGCTGAGTATAATATGGATATTTACCTCTGTATATGCACAGCACCACTGTATATCCATGTAATGCTATTTTGGCATCATGATGCATCACACTAACAAAGGCATGATACTGCACATCATGTGTTGACAGCAGTAAGATGTGTTAATGTGAATGCACTGCCACATTCCTCTGCATGTAATGCTATTTTGGCATCATGATGCATCACACTAACAAAGGCATGATACTGCACATCATGTGTTGACAGCAGTATGATGTGTTAATGTGAATGCACTGCCACATTCCTCTGCATTGTGGCCAGTTAAGTGGCTGTGGCCCCAAATGGCACTGAGGGTGGCAGGGCTCCCAGATGGTACTCTAAGAAGTAAACAATATTTGTGTACCTTATGTATAGAGACTGCTGGGCATAGCTGCTTGGGGATTCCAATGAAGATCCCCATCAGTGAGTGTTGTCACTGGTATCTGGTAAGCAGTTCAAGCACCATTTGAGTGACAGCTAGGGGTGCTTTATTTAATAAATAAATAAAATAAATAAATGTATTTTTACTTTAGAAATAAGTAAAACATCTGGTGGTGACCTAGCCTACTGAAGTTTTTGCTCTCGGTCTTCCCATCAATCATTTAGAATAGCAGTGAGCAGAAAACTCTGAAATAGTTTAATGGTTAAGTACAGGGTACATTTTTAGGGTGTTTAGTGTGAGGTTGATAAGTTCTTAAATAACCCCACTTCTTGTCAGAATCTTGTTCATACTTCAACTGTCCCTGGTTTTGCCTTATATTGTTGCCCTGTCCATCATATTTTTTTTGATTGTGTGGTAAATCACTGAGAATTGCGGTCAGTCAACAATATCAAAGAGAAGTCAGCAGTTTTCTTTTTGTTGTATTTTTTTCTTTGAAAGGTACCATGTTTTAGCCATAGAAATATCTTTTCTGAATTTCTGATTCAAGCATCATATAATGAGCAGCCATTATTGCAAGCATTTTAACACTTTAATTTTGTTAATAAATGTAATCTGTTATTTTCATGTACTTCTTACAAACTAAAACATCTCCTTCCTGAAATCACATCATCACCATGGCTGCTGTGGTGATGAGAATATTGAAAGGGGAGAAGGAGAGAGAAAGTGAATACTTTATGATGACTAGTTTTTTATGGATCTGTACGTACATGGGCTGCAGCCCACTACTATTTCCATCCCTATTAGCTGCACTACTTTAAATGCTTCAGAGAAGATGGACTTAGAGGGAAAGGCATGACTGACAGCACATGTTCCATAAAAAAATAGTGTTTTAAGTAACGTGACAAAACAATGCAGGAGTAGAAAGTTTTAGCAATATGATGCCATCTCACTAAAGTATAAAGCCAGGGCAAAGTAGAACAGTGATATCTGAGAGGTCTCAGGGAACAAATCTTCTGTGTTTCTAGCACTGAAGGCCACTCAAAGTCCTATATTGCTAAAATAGTCTCACTTAATGGTTACCCACTAATATCCTCAATTTGTTTGATATCAAGTCTGTTAGTAAGGATGGTACCATGTTTTTGCCTCCATTTAGAATGGGCATGCCAAGGACTGAAGTGTATATAAAGCAAAGACTGAAAGGTATCTCAGCTGATAAAGTACATTCATTTTCTGCCCACACAGTTAACACAGAAACCTACATTTGTTCATTATTCTGGCATTACATAACTTAAATTATTCATTTTTGAAGTAGATTAAAATACTTTTGAACTGTTTTTATGAAACTGAGTTAAAATATATTACAGAGCGGACAATTTGTATATCACCACCCTGACTGCAGAAAGAACATTCTCCAACAGTGTGTTAATGTACATATAATGTCTCTTGGACAACAAATCCACCTTTTCAAGACAGCACATTAAGCTGCTGTGATGCTCAAAAAAAAAAAAAAAAAAAAAAAAAAAAGGGGTTGTCACCTGTTATACAAGACTTTGCTCTTTAGTGAGTGTAAAATCAAAAAAGTAAATAGATAAAAAAAAGAAAGAAATGCATGCTCATGTGTGTATGTCTGAGTCCATCTGTTTATACCTGCTTCTAAATGTGTGTGTGTGTGGGAGTGGGAGTGGGAGTGAGAGATAGAGAGAGATGTCTGATTCTGTGTCTATATAACCTTCTAAATGTCTATGTGTGGGTACAGTTGCAAGACAATGTCTTGCATTCTATAAACAAAAATCTAAAGTGCATTAACTAAACAAACTATCTATAACTGGTGTGTGTGTGTGTGTGTGTGTGTGTGTGTGTGTGTGTGTGTGTGTGTGTGTGTGTGTGTGTGTGTGTGTGTGTGTGTATGCATGCGTGCATATGACAGAGAGAGAGAGATGCTATTTTGGCATCATGATGCATCACACTAACAAAGGCATGATACTGCACATCATGTGTTGGCAGCAGTAAGATGTGTTAATGTGAATGCACTGCCACATTCCTCTGCATGTAATGCTATTTTGGCATCATGATGCATCACGCTAACAAAGGCATGATACTGCACATCATGTGCTGGCAGCAATAAGATGTGTTAATGTGAATGCACTGCCACATTCCTCCGCATTGTGGCCACTTAAGTGGCTGTGGCCCCAAACGGCACTGAGGGTGGCAGGGCTCCCAGATGGTACTCTAAGAAGTAAACAATATTTGTGTACCTTATGTATAGAGACTGCTGGGAATAGCTGCTTGGGGGTTCCAATGAAGATCCCCAGCAGTGAGTGCTGTCACCGGTATCTGGTAAGCAGTTCAAGCACCATTTGTGTGACAGCTAGGGGTGCTTTATTTAACAAATAAATAAATACATAAATAAATAAATAAATAAATAAATAAATAAATAAATAAATAAATAAATAAATGTATTTTTACTTTAGAAATAAGTAAAACATCTGGTGGTGACCTAGCCTACTGAAGTTTTTGCCCTCTGTCTTCCCCTCAATCATTTAGAATAGCAGTGAGCAGAAAACTCTGAAATAGTTTAAAGGTTAAGTACAGGGGATGGTTAGAGCCATGTGTCACATTTTTAGAGTGTTATTGTAGTGTGAGGTTGATAAGTTCTTAAATAACCCTGCTTCTTGTCAGAATATTGTTCACACCTCAACTGTCCCTGGTTTTGCCTTATATTGTTGCCCTGTCCGTCATATTTTTTTGATTGCGTGGTAAATCACTGAGAATTGCAGTCAGTCAATAATATCAAAAAGAAGTCAGCAGTTTTCTTTTTCTTGTATTTTTTTTCTTTGAAATGTACCATGTTTTAGCCATAGAAATACCTTTTCTGAATTTCTGATTCAAGCATCATATAATGAGGAGCCATTATTGCAAGCATTTTAACACTTTAATTTTGTTCATAAATGTAATCTTTTATTTTCATGTACTTCTTGCAAACTAAAACACCTCCTTCCTGAAATCACATCATCGGCTGCTGTGGTGATGCGAATTTTGAAAGGGGAGAAGGAGAGAGAAAGTGAATACTTTATGATGACTAGTTTTTTTATGGATCTGTACGTACACGGGCTGCAGCCCACTACTATTTCATCTCTATTAGCTGCACCACTTTAAATGCTTCAGAGAAGATGGACTTAGAGGGAAAGGCATGACTGACAGCACATGTTCCCATAAAGAAATTGTGTTTTAAGTAACGTGACAAAACAATGCAGGAGTAGAAAGTTTTAGCAATATGATATCGTCTCAGTAAAGTATAAAGCCAGGGCAAATTAGAACAATGATATCTGAGGGATCTCAGGGAACAAATCAACTGGGTTTCTAGCACTGAAGGCCACTCAAAACCCTATATTGCTAAAATAGTCTCACGTAGTGGATACCCACTAATATCCTCAATTTGTTTGATATCAAGTCTGTTAGTAAGGATGGTACCATGTTTTTGCCTCCATTTAGAATGGGCATGCCAAGGACTGAAGTGTATATAATGCAAAGATTGAAAGGTATCTCAGCTGATAAAGTACATTCATTTTCTGCCCACAGAAAGTTAACACATAAACCTACATTTGCTCATTATTCTGGCATTACATGACTTAAATAATTTATTTTTGAAGTAGATTAAAATACTTTTGAACTGTTTTTATGAAACTGAGTTAAAATATATTATAGAATGGGCAGTTTGTATGTCACCACCCTGACTGCAGAAAGAACATTCTCCATCAGGGTGTTAATGTACATATAATGTCTCTTGGACAACAAATCCACCTTTTCAAGACAGCACATTAAGCTGCTGTGATGCTCAAACAAAAAAAACAAAAAAAAAATTGTTGTCACTTTTTATACAGCACTTTGCTCTTTAGTGAGTGTAAAATGAAAACAGTAAATAGATAAAAAAAAGAAAGAAATGCATGCGCATGTGTGTGTGTGTGTACGTCTGAGTCTATCTGTTTAAACCTGCTTCTAAATGTGTGAGTGTCTGTGAGACAGAGAGGGAGATGTCTGATTCTGTCTATGTATCTATATAACCTTCTAAATGCATGTGTGTGGGTACAGTTGCAAGACATTGTCTTGCATTCTATGAATGTGTTGTCATTCATTTACAGGCAACAAGAAATCTAAAGTGCATTAACTAAACAAAGTGTCTATAATTGCCGTGTGAGTGTGTGTGTGTGTGTGTGTGTGTGTGTGTGTGTGTGTGTGTGTGTGTGTGTGTGTGTGTGTGTGCATGCATGCGTGCATGTGACAGAGAGAGAGAGAGAGAGAGAGAGAGGGAGAGAGATAGCAATATCCTCAGACTGCAACAGATAGTCCAGTAATCTATTAACAGCAAGGTGTATGTAACTCTAATATCTGGCACAGCTGATTGACTTTAATCCTCAGTCATGTACCAGCAAAAGTATCTTTGTTTGGGCACAGTTCAACACTATGTGGCAGAATTAGGGATAGTAAAGAGGCATGGTGGTGGGTAGAGATTTTCCATAATGGCATGTTTGCGCACTGCTGCATGCCACACAAACATAATCTGATTATTAAAAAAATCATTTATTTTAAATTATTTTCCATTATGTTTTGGACACACACTGCATAGTTTTGCACATATCTGTGTCTGCCATATTATTTCTGTCACTCTAAGTGCACTTTTTACAGCCCCTGGTGTCAGTTTTACATCCTGTACATGGACATTTTCCATGTACATTATGGACACCAATACAGGGTCTCCAGGACTGCCTATCTGCTTGCTGGATCACTCTACCACCTTCACTTGCATGCAGTTCACCTGCTTATGAGGTGATTTGCATGCCACAGACACTTCTGAGTCCATACGCTCGTGCACACCCCTCAACTCATTTTATTGGATTGCACATCTGCTTACTTCCATGTAAACACCGTGCTACTATGCCTACATGGAAATAAAGTCTGTGTATGCTTTATTAAATTCCCCCAAAGGTATAACATCAGGGGTTTAAAACACTTGTCTAATAAGCTTACAAAGATGGTAGAGCAGATCTTGCAGTAGCATGCATTGCATGAACTCACATTTTTCATGAGAGACAGCAAAAATAGTAGGCAGACGTGAGGACGTCACAACATTCTCACAGCCCCTACTCTCCCCTCAACGTCTTAGCACAATAATTCTGGATAAAGCAAAGAATTATCATAGAACAAAGGTGCAGCATCGGAGATAGTTGTAAACATTGCTGTTACAAACTTAAAAAAATACTAGAATAACAGGGTTTGAATTAGTGTACATTAAAAAATTATCTGCAACATTCTCACAGCCACTATACCCCACTACCAACCTTTCAGCACAATTCTGGACAAAGCAAAATAAATAAATAAATAAAATATGAATACTCTTATGCAGGACTGAATAAAAGACTAGAATCTGGACGTTAATTATCACAAGCTCCAACCCCCAATCTCTTAGCATAAGAATTCTGGACAAAGCTAAAATAAAATAGCCCTTCGATACCCCCACCCCCTAATCCTCCAAGAATTCTGGGGAAAAGTATTGTAATCCTCATCTTCCTGTGCTCCCCCCCAAAAAGTAAAAAAAAAAAATAAAATAAAAACAGCAACTTACCTTTTTCTGCAGTGGAAGGCTGACACTAATCCTCTGTTCACTCTAAGCAATTGAAGGTTGACCCCTGCTTGCTACCACACAGACCAGTTCTGCCCTTTTTTATTTATCCTTAAAAGGACAGTTTTTCACACCTTTTAAAGATTGCCCTTACAAGGGCAGTTGAAAAATGCAGCTCCTTAGCTTGTCCCAATGATCACTGCAGAAAGGCTTTCTTCTGAAGTCCTTGTCCTCCTTATGCCACCAGTAATCCAATGAACAATCTCCTGAAAATCAAAGTAGCAAAGCAAACTTTTCCCATGAAAAACAAGAGAAAGAAATGCTTGCTACACATGTGCCTTTTTAAAGGCAATTGACACAGGAAGTGTTTTGCAAGGACCAATAAGGTCCTTGCTTTGTCACTTCCTTAAAGAGAAAAAAACATGTAACTTACTTCCCTGGCTGCTGCAACCAATCAGGTCTTTGCTTCACTGAAGTAGATCTGGTGGAGTGCAGCTTTCATCTGATATCACATCTTACAGGAAAGGCAATTTAAAAAAGTTTTGGTGGTGCCATGAATTGCATGATGCTGCAGTGCAAATGTGTCAGCTAGAACTGGGCAAGGAGGAAGGAGAAACCCGTGGCTGTCTGTGTGCAAGTTGGCTGCACATTACCAATGGAGGCCCTCGTATGCAGGGAGATAACTGGGGCCCCCAGCTGCCGTGGGTTCAGTGGGTACCTAAAGCTGGCTATGGCCACAACAAATTTTAAACTTTAGGCAGAGGAATTGAAATATATAAAAAAGTAAACCGGAATAAAAAAAACCCCACAATTTAACAGATATCCCATTCTCTATCTGTAATAATGTCTTCCTGGGTGTGGGTTATTTGGAAAATTCACATCCAGGGGTGTAAATGCCTGATGCCACGGAGGACCTTGCAGCATCCTTGAGAAGCTGTTATTTCCCCAATAACACATACCCTGGAGGACATTATTGATGCTTACCAAGGCTATTATTATTTTTCTTCACTATCAGAGGTACATGATGTATGCAGTCAACAAAGTAGGGGTGGGAGGTTGGCATAATGGTTAAGGTGTTTACCTTACAGACACAAGGTTCATGGTTTGATTCTCACATGGGGTAACTGACACTTAAATGGCCCACAAGTGCAGTTAGCCTAGTAATAATCTATGAACCTATAATAACTGCTAGGTTGGTTCTGTCTGGGGATGAACCTAGTATTAAATTTGTAGGTTCATAAAGTTAATTCCTGAGTTCTGACCAGAAGATCACAAAATCTGGGGAATAAACTCTATTTGTCACTTATACTTCTAAGTTCTTTTATAAAGAATTTATAGTATCTATCTCATGAACAGAAAAATAATAACCTGTTCCAAGTATGTGCTATATGGTTAGTCACATTTGTTTTTGGCAAGTCAGCCTTGTAAATACCAACACAAACATAATATTTCTATGCCTGTAAGTGTTAGTGCAGTCATTAAGTTTTAAGTTTAAAAATTCTCCTAACTCTCCATTTCAATATGCTTTATATTCTAGAATTATGATGCACTTAATGTAATGAAATTAGGTTAAGATGTTTGCATCCATCTGCATATTTCAAGTTATTTACTGATGACTATTTCTAAATTTCCTGTGGACAGATTCAAGTTGTTTAAGCTGTCCAGAACTGTAGCTGCAAAATGTTTTCCTATATTCCATAACAGGACACATATAACTCTTATTCAGGTTAACTATGCATACCTCATCTCTTATTGTGATATGCTTCAGTAATAAAATTACTTGCCACATTGAAAGATTTATAATAATGTCAATGTGTTTTGCAAATAAAAATGGATTAGTGATGGTCATCCCTAGGTCCTTGTGCTCCCATACTTTTCTAAAAGGGATATTATTCAACTTAATTGGATCATTAATAAATTATTTACCCAAAACATAAGTCTGCACTTATTTGTGCTGATAACCATGTGTCAGAAGATCACTCTAGGATGCATGATAAGAACATATTCATGTCTTTAACATCCTTTTCACTGACTATTAAACAATTTACTATTGCCATCATATTTGATTAGCCAGACTGTGTTATGCCTAAGTATTCTTTTAAAATCCAAGATGAGTAGGATGTGACTGAATACAGATCCCTGTAAAACTCCACATGAAATATTAATAAGTTGAGATTTATACCCCTGGATAACTACACATTGTTGTCATCCAATCAACTAGTTACCTATCTACCTTATGAAATATGAATTGTATATATTATTAACCAGCAATTTAATAACTGAAGTGTAGGTCAGAGAGTCAATGGTCTTAGATAAGCCCTAGAAAAAAATGTACAACATTTAAGTCCCAAGTCCAATGTTGTAGTAACCTGTTCATAAAAAGTCAATCATATTAGTAAGATTAGAGCGACCTTTACCAAAAACATGTTGACACATGTCAGTTGCCGTCATGTTATACTTCCTTTCCTTGATTCCATATGTTTAAGAAGATGTTTTAAATCACTTACCTATAATATATGGTATACTAACTGATCTATAGTTAATTAGTTTATGCGTTTTACCTTACTTGAAAATAGGTGTTATATGAGATCATTTCCACTCTCTTGGAACTTTTCCTGATCTAAGTGGGTTATTAAATATAAACTGAAGATGATAACCTGTTTCCATTTTAAGATCAGCAAGCATGATAGCTGGTAAGTTGTCAGGGTGAAAAGACATATTTATTTTATTTTTCCGAGTGCAATTTTTGACAAGTTCTTGTGTAATAACTGGGCAAGTATCATCAAGAGATAAAGATGTACTGCATCCAAAGATTTGCTTGTACCAGTACTATGGCTAGCAAAGAAATCATTAAATATGCAAGCTATCGATACTGGATTTGTTATTGTATTTTCTCCAATGGTTAGGGTTATCCCTGGATGTGTTCAAGATTTGGAGGAATTTATTTATAATATTCTTTGTTTTTCATTTTTAGTAGCAGTAAGTCTTATGTCAAAATGTTCCTTAATTTGTTTTGAGTACTTTTGTTATCTTGTTTAACTTCACTTTTTTTTGACAGGTATCTTTTGTATACATAAAAGTAATTTTGTTTTTTTTTTCTTATAAAATTTGATAGTAATAGAATTCTACCATGATGGATATTTACTTTTTGGCAGTATTATCATCATGTTGTTGTAACTTATTATAACTGCAAACAGTATCCTTGTTACTCAATATGTCCCACTCAATGGAGTGCACATTGTTACTAATTTGTTCATAATCAATTTTACCATAGTTATATTTTTCACACATGGAACATACTTTTTGGGTCTTATTAACTGAAACAAGACTGCATTATGGTCTGATTTCCCTATTGGTTCATGTAGTTTTATATTCTGTTTTAAATTATTCACATGCTTCCAGATCCAATATGTTACAGCCTGTAATGGTGTTGGTGTTGTTGTGGACCTGTTGGGAAAACCAAGAATTCTTATAATGTCTAAAATTTTCTTGCTAGCTTGACAGCACAAATACAATCTTCATACTCAATTTTTGGATAGTTAAGTCCTCAGATAATAAAAAAATTAGGGTACTTAAGATTCTCATTCAGAAAATCGAGAAATGTATTATGTCTGAAAGAGTGCAGTAACAGACTACCTTGTTGTTTGCATGGTTTAAACAGTCATTAATTTGGCATCGCTGAACTAATGTACATTTGTGAGAAATAATTTGGAATACTTTACTGTGCTTACTCAATTTTTGTGAAACAGACTGGAAATACAACAAAGTGGATATGATTGTTGGGTAAGGGGATGACTATGTATGGAAATTACCCTGCTATCATTTCTTCAAATTAAACAGTCACTGTTCTGTCTTTGGAGGACTAATGGCTATTCATGAGAAGTATGTTAGAATAATTTGCTGCAGCAGTGGTGTATTTGTGTGCACCATTTTTATTATTTTTAATTTCAGTTACATATCTGAGGTATTCACAGTCAACAAAGTCACTACAATTGTCAGATTGGCAGATCCTGGGGATGCATATGACTCATATATTATTTACTCAAGTTAGGTAGTCATTATTTAGACTCTGCAGGACAGATGTGCATTTGTGTGAAGTAAATTGGAATATTTTACTTTCTCAGATCATAGGATCATAGGAGGTTACTAGGCTAATGGTCCTGTGGCCCTTACAAGTTGCTCCAAGAGTTTATCCACAAAAAAGAAACCTCAGTCAGCACCTGTTGCCCCTGTCTATGAGGGACACAGGTGGAACCACTGGGATAAATTTGTGGTTTCCCATCTACTTGTCAAGATTGTGCTTGAAGAGGGTCAGTGAGGTGCTCTGTTTAGGGAAGTCCATTCCAGAGACTGGGCAGCCTCTGGAGACAAACCTCTCTCTCCAACAGGTTTTGTTGATGTCACATATTAGATTTAGGCCTTTCAGCTGGGTAATGTGTGAGGAGTTAGACTTACAGGTATGGAGCATCTCTAGTAGGGCCGGGTCCAAGATTGCCTTGTAGGTGAGACACAGTTCACCTCTGAGCAATCTGTACAATACTGAGTAGAGTGATAGTGATTTGAGCCTGTCCAGATAGGACAGGTGTTGGATGCCATGGATTCTCTTTATGAGGTATTTCTGTGGCCTTTCCAGTTGGTGCAGGCGTTTGGAGAGGTACATACCAAACAGGGCATTATACTCAATTATTGGCCTAATGAGGGAGGACTACAGAGAGGTAATAACCTCCTTTCTCTGGATGCAGTCCCTTTAGTTATGAAATGAACCAAGTAAAAGGTTTTTCTGACCACTGCCACTACATGATGGTTGATTGTGAGATTGTTGTCAACCTGTGTACCTAGGTCTCTCGCCACAGGTTGTATGCTTAGGGGGTTGCCATTGATATTGCAATCAGTAGGGGCTGAGTTTTTGCTGAATGGTATGATAATACATTTTTTTGCATTTAACTTAAGGCCATGACTTTGGCACCAGTCATTTGCTGCTGTGAGACCCTCTTGCAGTATGTTAACATCATCTAGGGAGTCGATGACAGCACCCAACTTATAGTCATCCACAAACTTGGTCAGCCTGGACCTCTGAGAAGTAGATGCCAAACAGCAGGGGGTCCCAGGACAGATCCCTGGGCAACACCACTATTGGCAGGTCTGATGGAGGTGGAGGTGCCGATTTAGACCGTGTGGGTCCTATCAGTGAGCCATTTGGCCACCCACCAGATGAGACAGGGATTTATGCCAAGTTGTGTTAGCTTTTTGATGATGTCTGAGTGGGGTTTGTGTCAAAGGCTTTGGCCAAGTCAAGGTAAGCTGTATGTACTGACTTTCCCTTATCCAGGACCTTGGTGACAGTCTCAAGGAAGTCAACCAGGTTCAACAGGCAAGATCTGCCCTTGATGAATCCAAACATGGTGGGGTCAAGTGCTTGAAGATTGAATATGCCCTTGTTTATGAGATCTATAATAATATGCTCCATGGCTTTACAGATCAGACTTGTCATGCTAATGGGGCAATAGTTTCCAGGGTCTGTAGTGGCACCACCTTTGTGGAAGGGGATGACAATGGCAGTTCTTCACTCTGCTGGAATGAAGCCTGTACTTAGGCTGTAGTTGAACAGGGTGCTCAATGGCAAAGCTAGTTCTTGCTGGAGATGGTGCAAAATACAGCCTGAGATACTATTAGGTCCCATGGAAGCTGTGTTCTTTGCCTTGGATAGGGCCTTTAACACTTGATCTATGGAGATTTGAGGTGCGGGACAGGTATTGGGGATGTCTAATGGGTCTTTGGGTTGGCAGGGGGTGAAGTTCGTGCTGAACCTGTCTGATAGCAGGTTGGCTAAGTCAACAGGATCAGGGTAAGTGGTACCATTGAGTACTAATTTGGAACAAGCCTGGGCTTTGCAATGGAGGTTCCTGATGTAAGTGAAGAAGACGTTATGGTTTCCCTTTTTTTCAGAGGCTAGTTTTGATTCATAATTGGGTTTTGAGGTTTTCACTAGTGATCTAATTTGCTTGTTGAGGCTAAGGAGGGAGTTTTTCCAATTTGGAATTTCTTCCTTTTTACCCTTGGACAACAGTTTCTTCCTTTTGTTGTAAATCCTGTTGATAGTGGATGTCCAACAGACAGGTTTGTGTTTCCTTGAGGAGCAGGTTTTAGTTCTGTTGGGTATGGCTGAGTCCATGCAGTTGTACAGGTGCTTGTATACTGTATTGGCATACTGTTCAGCATAGTTGTCTGTATCCTCTGAGGGGGCAGTGGTGTGAAGCTACTGATGCCCTCCTTTAGGAGGTTGTAGTCAGCTTTTGAGAAGTTTTTTAGCCTGGATATGGCTGGTGGGAGGGATTGGTTGGGATAGAAACTTCAAATGAGACAGACCGATGATCAGTTCTCACCAGGGAAGAACATACTATGGGAGTGGTGCAGTGGTCACCCATGTTGGTAAGAATCAAATCCAGAATGTTATCTCCTCTTGTGGGGGATGAGACAAGCTGGTCTAATGTGTTAGACTTGATGAAGTCAAGGAATCATTGGGTGAGTGTATTAGTGCAGGAATAGTTTACTCAGTCTATGGTGGGGTAGTTGAAGTCACCAAGGATCAGGATGTTAGGGGGTACCTTGAAGGAGTCAAGTAGGTACATGTAGGTGGAGTGGGTGTCCTGAGTCATGGAGGGGGATCTATAGCTAGCTATAACTTGGATTGGTGTCTTGCCAGCTGTCAGTTGCACCTGGAGTAGGTCCAGTGCATCGTGCTGGCAAACCAGTCTAGAGGTGTGCCTGTCTTTAATGAAGATAGAGACACCACCACCCTTAGTCTTCCTGACCTCATTTTTGGGTCAGAATGTGTGGAATGAGGTATAGCCTGGTAAGGCAGGGGTGATCTCCGCAGCCCTAAACCAAGTTTCCGTGACCGCACAGATCTCAGCATCTTCCAGTGCGAGGAGTCTCCAGTGAGTGCATTCTCAGGTGAAAGCTCCTAGTGTTAAGCAGCATGACCTTCAATTTGCCTTTTGACATGTCTTTTATGTTGATAGATTTGTCTTTGGTACATTGCCTAAAAAAGGCACAATGAAGGAGGCAAGAGCCTTGGCCAGGACCTGGAATTCCAGGGGTGACAGGTGGAGGCCATCTCTGGCAAAGCATCGTAGCTGTCAACCATGTCATCCCAGGCAGACAGATACTAGATCCCTTGGATTAACACCAGAAACTTAGCCAATTGTTGAAGTCAGTTATTTTTGTTGATATTTGTTAGAGAAATATGTATTTGAATATATCTGAAGTGCTAGTTTAAAAGCAAAGTAGTATGTAATGCATTTTATTCTATTAATGATATGACAAAAAGAATGATTTAATATGTAATTGCAAGAAGCTTTTGGAAACTGCAGTGTGCCTTGTTGCAAGTTGGCCTCTGACCCCAGCAGCTGCTAGCTCAGCAAGTTTTAATGTTTATTCTTTTCACAAGTGATTATCTGCTGGGTCAGGAAATTAAATGTGTGAAATAATGAAAATCTTCTGCTCTTTCCTGCTGGGACGATTGGCCTTGTATATGTTACTAGATAACACACAGCTGTTGGGAAAGTGTTACAGGGGAACAAAGAGGTATATTAAAAGACTGAATCTGCTATTGTATTCGAACCAGCTTGGAACCTTGAAGAAGTAACTTCTACAGAAAGACATTATGATTGACCAGGTGGTTAGCAAGGCCGTATTGTTACCAGAGGAAAACTGTTTAAAATATATAGAATCAGCATTATTTTATGAATAGAATACTGTAAGCTAAAGTGATGTAGATGCCCTGTGACTGACCACATCAGTAAGGTGGGCATAAACTGAATGAAAGTAACTATAAAAATTGTGTACTTCCTGTTTCATGTCAGACAAAATTCTGTACTTGTACGTTTTTTGCCTCCTGGTGTACACTAGTAAACTTTTGAACCTGAACCTCCTGTGTATTGATCTTTTATTTTATTTAACAGTTTGGTCCTTCTTAGCCAGAAATCCCGCAGAAAGCTGCAGATCAGAGCGTACCGGTGGTCGAATACTGTGCAGGAGAAGTTACCGAAACGGTTCTTCTTGAGTGAAAAGACCTCTGACTGAATTGTCGTTTAAAGAGGCTGGCCACTTTCTGATCTGTGGCCGAAGTGCGGATCCTGGACTGCTCAATACCAGCTCAGGTAGGAAGACTTTTGCCTTTTTTCTGTTTTAGATCAGGAACTAAATTACAGTAAATATTGTTGTCAAGATTTGTTATGCAGATCAGGGACATAAGGAATTATTGTGTATTTGGTCATAAATCAGGGTAACAGAATAAGGTAGGCAGTTATTCTAGATAAACTGTGAAAAGAACTGAAATTGTGGTACCACATGATAAGAAGGGTTACGTAACATTTTCTTTTAACATGGGAAATCAGTGCACTAAAACATCGCGAGATCCGCCCCTAACCGAAGATGCAAAATATATGCAATCACAACGTCCTGATAATGTTAGGTATTATACGAAGTGGGTTAACAAATATGAATTTGATGGTAAATTAGATAAACCTTCACTGGTTAAACTTCTTAAGCAACGTAAATCTGGTGCGGAAGGTCAGGCAAAAAAGCAACGCCAATTAGGCATTCCTCAGGCACACAGGTGGATTGAGGAAGCAAACCGTAGGGAACAAAAGACTAAAAATTCAAAGGCATTATTCTTAGATAAAGAAGATAATAACATAGTAATAGCAACTGCTCCTCCTCCCCTGCCGCCTCCGCTACCTTTTTCAGGATATGAAGCGGGTGGACAGGCTGGTCCGCCTCCGCATTATCCTGAGGTCTCAGTGAGACCAAAATCATTTGTTAGAGATCCTATTGAAACTAGGTCCCGAACACGCAAAGCACATGGGGACGCAGAATCATATCAAATAGAGAGAAATCTACAGGATGAAAATGAGGAAGAAATGTGTCTGCTTATGGTGGTCCCAAATCCTCAGGCAGGACAGGCAGGGCAGGGCCCAACTCTCTTAGTATATAGACCATGGACACTGGAGGATATCCGGAAAGCAACTGAGGGAATTCCCCATCCAAAAGTTAATTTTACGAAATTTTTAGAAGATTTGCAAGGCATGAGGTTGAGTTACCACTTGAATGGGGAAGAAGTAGAAAAAGTAGTCAGACAAATTGTAGGTCCAGATTGGCACATTATTTGTGGCACCTGGAATCCTCGTAATGCAGATTTTAAACCACTCCCACATAGTGACGCAGAACTAGACAATAGAGTGAAAGACCTTACAGACCAAATCTCTGAGAAATGGAAACCTAGAGCAGACTGGACTTACATTAACCAATGCATACAACAGGAAAATGAGACGGTAGATGGGTACTATGCTAGATTATTGGAATGTTTTAATAACCATAGCGGTATGACTGTTCCTGAAAATCAAATAAATGATTCCCCTTATGAACAACAATAGAAAAATGCATTTTTAAAAGGTTGCATTGCACCTATCAGTAGCTTCATTATGAAGCATATGATAGATCAACGAACAAGTAGGCTACAAGCCTTACTTGAATATGCTAGGCATGCTGAAAGATATTTTAATAGCAAAAGAAAAAGAAGGTGCAAGTCTTCACTGCTGAAGACGGAGCTGAAGTTTTTGTGTTATAGTCAGGCAAAAAGGGAAGAAAAATGCCCAGGAAATAAACAGTCTGACAAGCGGTCAGAAGATTTTGAAGAAAGGAAAAAGAGGTGAATGCTTTAAGTGAGGGAAGAAGGGACATCTAGCGAAGGATTGTAAACAGAATAAGAAGGTAACCACGGAAGACAAGGGAGATGAGGACTGACTATATGATAGTGAAGATACACCATGTGAAAGTCAGAAGTCATCGGGAAAAGTCAATAAACAGAGGACAAATGTAAATGTAATAGAAGGAATAGAGGAAGTGCAAGTAGAGATGGAGGATGAAGAAAGTGAGATTTTAGATTTAGCATTATTGAGCCTGGAGCTCTACCTAGCAGACACGAAACTGGAAGTTACACTTCTGGTGGAGGGAAGGGAAGTCAAATTCCTGTGTGACTCAGGGGCGTCACGGACCCTGATACACCCCTCCAAGTTACCGGAACATTCTGAATCACCTGATTATATATTAGTGAAAGCTGCAAATGGACAGCTATACCGGGAACCACTTTCCCATGATATAGCAATAACTGACCCTGTTTCAGGTATGACTCAAAGAAGTAAGATTGTTGTTTCTGCAAAGTGTCCAGTGAACCTACTGGGTAGGGACCTTATGCAGATATTTGGCATAGCAGTAGTTCCAACTATGCAGGGTATGGAGGCACAGAGGCAAATGGATACTTTTGTGGTGCGATCGGAGGGTGAAACTTTTTATTGGTACAGCCAGGACCTAGTCACGACTGGTCCAGGGGCAGTAACCGAGGAACTGATGAACGTAGCCATCAGTAAAGCCCCCTCCCTTGACACTGATCGACAGCATTTGTTACACTGTACTCTATACTACTGTACTACACCAGGACCTGATAGAGAATATGAGCAAGAATTGTTTAGAAATCGTGCAACTAGATTAGTGTTACGTACTTTGTATTAGGATACTGAGGGAAACAGTGTAGTTAGCTGTTCATTACCTCAAGAATTCCTTGCATTGTATAGATCTAATCGATTGCCACATGTCAGCTTAACAAAGAACAAAAGAGTAAAATGGGCAGACGTAGGAGAGAAGGTAACAAGATGGGAAAAACAAACTGACTTAGAACTGTCAGAACAGGGGATACAGAAACAAAAGTTAAATTGGTTGACACAGACGCACCCGGCTGTACACTTGCAATCTAGTGAGGACAGCTGATTAGCATTTTTATTAGAAGAAGAAGAGAAAGCCTTATGTGAGATACCAACGACTCTTTGGTCAACAGGCAAGTCAGATGTAGGACTTATTCGAACAGCAGGACCGGTTACTATTACACCAAAGTCAGCATTTAGGCCACAGAAAAGACAATACCCTTTGAGGAAAAATGCAGAAATAGGAATCAAGCCTATAATAGCAGCATTACTCAAGGAAGGAGTACTGGTAGAATCTCCTGATTCACCATGTAATACACCTTTATTTCCTGTTAAAAAAGCAAATGGGGAATGGCAGATGGTTCAAGATTTACAAGCTGTAAACAATGCAGTAATACCCAGCGCACCCACGGTGCCAGACCCACATACTTTGTTAAATGACCTGAAGCCCCAACAGAAATATTTCTCTGTGGTAGATATCAGTAATGCTTTCTTTTCAATGCCTATACATCCTAATAGTCAGTACTGGTTTGCATTTACATTTCAGGGTAAAAGGTATACTTATACTCGACTACCACAGGGATATTGTGAGAGCCCAATGATATTTGCACAAGAAATGGCTAGCAACCTGGCAGGGTTCACCCCACCAGGAGGTAGTCAAATTCTACTTTACGTAGATGACATTTTGCTAGCAGCCCCCACCCAGCAGCAATGCAGGGAAGATACCGTAGCGCTGTTAAAATTCTTAGCAACACAAGGACACAAAGTGAATAAAAGTAAGTTACAACTCTGGAAAAAGCAAGTTAGATACCTAGGATATGTAATATCCAATGAAGGTAGGATATTAGACGAGGATAGAAAGACAGCAATTTTACAAGCACCCAAACCAGCAACCAAGAAGGAAATGATGTCCTTCTTGGGGGCAACTAATTTTTGTCGGAGTTGGATACCAAACTATGCTTTGGAATCTGCTCCACTGACTGATTTGATATACAAAACACCAATGACAGCAGAAGATTTATTGCAATGGACACCCGAAGCAGAAACAGCTTTCTGCAGGTTGAAGCAGTTGATAGCTTCTTCATTAGTTTTAGGACTCCCAAATGATCATAAACGGTTCTTTCAGACTGTAGATTGTAAGCAAGGATATATGACATCAGTGCTGACGCAACAACATGGGGATAAGCAACGCCCCATAGCTTACTATTCATCACAGTTAGACTCAGTGGTGTGATCTTTGCCTCACTGTGTACAAGCAGTGGTCGCAGCTGCAATGGCAGTACAGGCCTCGGCCTCAGTGGTATTATTCCACCCTCTCACATTGAGAGTGCCTCATGCAGTCGTGATAATTTTACTGCAAGAAAAAGTAGCATATCTCTCTCATGCTAGACATCTTTCATGTATGACTATACTGCTGAGCCAACCTCATATGACAATTGAACGATGTACGACATTAAATCCATCAACATTACTCCCAACTCCTGCGGATGGCACACCGCACAGCTGCCTGTAGGAAATTGAACAGATAACCTTTCCGAGACAAGATCTCACGGATATGCCCTTGGATGATGCAGAGGTGACATATTACGTGGATGGCTCATGCAGAAGGGGCCCTACAGGGAAGAATCTAGTGGGGTATGCAGTAGTTACAGACATTTAAATTTTAGAAGCCCAAGCCTTACCACATAACTTGTCTGCACAAGCAGCAGAATTGATAGCTTTAACACGAGCTTGTACCTTAGCAAAAGACAAATGTGTAAACATATATACTGATAGTCAGTATGCTTTCTCTACAGTACATGTGTTTGTGCAACAATGGAAAAATAGGGGAATGATAACATCTAATGGCAAACCAATTAATCATGCGCAATTTATTTTAGAATTAGTAGAATCTATTCAGTTACCTACTAAAGTAGCTATTTGCAAATGCGTAGCTCATACGAAACAACAGGACAGAATTTTGAAAGGTAATGTGAGAGCTGATGCAGCTGCAAAGCAAGTGGCCTCAGACTCAAAAACTTTACTTTTAAAAAAGGAATTACAACCCTCTGAGATTTTAGAGTTAGAAATGTTAAAAACAATGCAGATGCTTACTACAAAAACAGAGAAACAAAAATGGGAAAAACGAGGAGCAATTCTCGAAAATGGACTGTACATCTCCAAAGAGAAAAAAACAATATTGCCGTCTAATTTATTTAGATATGCAGCTTTGTTGAGCCATGGGCAGTGCCATGTCTCAACAGGGGGGATGGTACAGTTAGTAAATCGAATATTCCAAACTTATGGATTCACAAACTACACAAAAAAATTTTGTGCAGCATGTCATACTTGTAATAAGCACCATGCACAAGGGGCATTTAAACCCAAACAAGGAAGTTTTCCTATACCACCATATCCGTTCCATACTATATGTATGGACTTCATAGAATTAAATAAGTGTGAGGGGAAAAAATATTGCCTAGTCATTGTAGATATGTTTTCTAAATGGGTAGAAGCTTTTCCAACCAAAAATCCGGATGCAGGAACAGCGGCGAAAGCCCTGGTAAAGGAAGTAATCCCTAGGTTTGGCATACCAGAAAGGATTTATAGTGACAATGGCACACATTTTGTCAACCAGACAATCCAGCAACTTAGACATTTCTTCGGAATTTCATTGAAAAATCATTGTGCCTACCACCCACAGTCTGCAGGACTGGTGGAAAGGTACAATGGAATCCTTAAAAGCAAGCTTAGGAAGCTAGTTAATGACACCCAGAAGAATTGGATATGCTGTTTGCCTTTGGCGCTGCTGAGTATGAGAACGGTTCCAAATGTGAAGGGTTTGACTCCCTTTGAAATGGTATTTGGGAGGGCATATTATGTACCTCAGTGGAAAGCTCTCATGCCTGCAGACCAAGAGGCTGACAGTTCACTAGCTAGCTATATGAGGAAACTGTTAACAAATAAATCTGTTTTGCAGTTTAACTCTTTTTCAGATAAAGGACAGACCAGACCGTTGGAAGCAGTTTTGGCCCCAGGGACTTGGGTGTGGCTGAAGGTGACGAAGAGGAAGAATTGGGTGAGTCCAAAGTGGGAAGGACTGTACCAGGTACTGCTGGCAACACCTACTATGGTCAGAGTGGCTGAGAGGACATCCTGGGTTAATTTGATGCACTGCAAACCGGTAAAGAACTTTCAACTTGATAAAAACTTTGTGACTGATACACAACAAGGGCAAAATGGTCAAGAGTAAAGCAAGCAGAAATACAGATCAACCCCAGAGATGTTGCATAATTATTTTGTTGAATGTGCATTTATTAACTATAATTGTGACAATTTTCCTCTTGTTGTGGTTTTTCCTGCACTCAACCACACAAGTGAAAGTGGGAAGACGTGACGAACCGTCTATAGACTGGCATCCAAATTTTAACACATACCTAGCCATGAAGCGTGTATATGCAGAGACTATGAACATTTCAAATTGCTGGGTTTGTACAGCTATACCAACAGCATATAGAGGACTGTTAATGTCCGCTGTCCCTCTGGGGATAAATGAAACTTGGGAAAATTTGCTTTTTGACACAGGGACTGTGAGATCACAGGACAAAATAGCCTTGTTTTTACCTGTCACACAGAAGGGAATTGTGTGCTTTTATAAAAATGACACTCTCCAAGTGGGTTGGAGTAATTGTAATATAACTATTTCTTACAAATGCTACATTAAAGTTAGAGATGGGGGTACTGTCTGTAATACCAACTATGATTCATATCTGAGTTCAATGAAAACAACATTGGGTAAAATACGGGAAAATCCTGTTTTAATTAAACAGTTATCTATTATAGATAAGAAAATGTTTCATGCAGGAGTGGCACGTATCAGTACTAAAGTAGAAAATTGTTATTTTATTTGTGGGAAAAAAGCATACAAATGGCTACCTGAGAATTGGTCCGGCAGTTGTTTTTTGGGTTATCTGGTTCCGGCCATAAGACATACTGCAGAATTACCTTTGGGTAAGATACGAAATGTGAGAAATGTAGCCCGAAAACCTGAAGGTCCAGTCGAGAAACCTGTAAATCCAGTGGGATGGATTGAAGCTGGCTGGAAAGACCATAATTCCGTAAAGGACAAAGACAAATTGACTCATATGGACTTGAGTGATAGCGTTATATCTTGGCCAGGAATACTCCCAGCATATGGAGCAGTCAAATTGATCTGGGAGCTGAGGAAGCTGTCAAAACTTCTTGAAGTAATGAGTAATGCAACTTTTTCTGCCCTCGAACTAGTGACTGATGAACTGAGTGCAATGAGAACTGTCGTGCTACAAAATCGAATTGCTCTTGACTTCACCCTAGCGGCGAGGGGTGGTACGTGCGTGCTTATCAAAGAGGAATGCTGTGCGCTTATTCCAGATAACAGGCACAAAATTAATAATCACCTGGAGGTAATTCAGCAAGTATCGGCCATGACTGAACCAGGCCCAAACCCACTGACGGACTTTTTCCAGAATCTGTTTGGGGGGTGGGGTTCCATCCTAATGAACATTCTGATTGCTATTTGTGTGGGTTTACTCCTATTAGGAGCATGTGTTTGTTGTGGAATTCCCTGCATGAAAAGATTAATCAAAGATTTTATTGATGTATCTGTTACTGAAACTTTGTACCAAGATGTTGAGTTTGAAAAATTAATCCCGGATGAAATTCTTTCTGAAGTATAGATTAAATGACTCACCTAGCTAAAAATCCTTGGTGGAAGAGGTTAGGAGACAAAATGGCATTGTGCATACTTCAAAATAGAATAAAAAGTATTAATAGGGGGGAAAATGTTAGAGAAATATGTATTTGAATATATGTGAAGTGCTAGTTTAAAAGCAAAGTAGTATGTAATGCATTTTATTCTATTAATGATATGACAAAAAGAATGAATTCATATGTAATTGCAAGAAGCTTTTGGAAACTGCAGTGTGCCTTGTTGCAAGTTGGCCTCTGACCCCAGCAGCTGCTAGCTCAGCAAGTTTTAATGTTTATGCTTTTCACAAGTGATTATCTGCTGGGTCAGGAAATTAAATGTGTGAAATAATGAAAATCTTCTGCTCTTTCCTGCTGGGACGATTGGCCTTGTATATGTTACTAGATAACACACAGCTGTTGGGAAAGTGTTACAGGGGAAGAAAGAGGTGTATTAAAAGACTGAATCTGCTATTGTATTCGAACCAGCCTGGAACCTTGAAGAAGTAACTTCTACAGAAAGACATTATGACTGACCAGGTGGTTAGCAAGGCCGTATTGTTACCAGAGGAAAACTTTTTAAAATATATAGAATCAGCATTATTTTATGAATAGAATACTGTAAGCGAATGTGATATAGATGCCCTGTGACTGACCACATCAGTAAGGTGGGCATAAACTGAATGAAAGTAACTATAAAAATTGTGTACTTCCTGTTTCATGTCAGACAAAATTCTGTACTTGTACGTTTTTTGCCTCCTGGTGTACACTAGTAAACATTTGAACCTGAACCTCCTGTGTATTGATCTTTTATTTTATTTAACAGTATTGTGGTGTCATTCTTGGTCAAGGTAGGATGCTGCTTAGAGCTAGGGTCATACCTGCTGGGAAACATACTCTGAGAGCTCAATCATGTCTCTCTTCATATAGTCCAAGGAGGTACATCTCAAGTCATTCACACCAACATGGGCAATGACAGAGTCATACTTGTACCTGTTGTGGAGAGACTTAACTGCATGCATGATGTGGGGGATTCTGGCACCTGACAGACCACTGACCGTGACCATCTCCTTGTTGAGCCTGGTGAGGGGGACATCAGTGTGTCTCACAACTGAGTCACCAATGACCAGTATGTTTGGTTTATTGTTATGTCTTATGGGTTGTGTTGGTTTATTGTTATGCCTTATGGGCTGTGTTTGTGAGAAACTGGTGTTTTTGTCTGTTGTATGTGATGTGTTTGGTGTTGCATGTCGAATGTTTGTGAGTGTGTTTTGGAGGTCTCTGCAGTTTAGGTAAGTTTTTTATTAAGGACCTCTGCATAGGTGTGTGTGTGTGTGTGTGTGTGTGTGTGTGTGTGTGTGTGTGTGTGTGTGTGTGTGTGTGCTTAGTTATGTGATGTGGGTGGTGTTTGTGCTGACAATCTCGTCTTTGTCAGGAGTACTGACTGTGGCATGAGAGAGCATGGATTCCAGGTTACTGATGTAGATGCATTTCTTGCAAGTAGAAGAATTATGTGCCAGGAGAAGAGGGCTGTCAGTGAACATTAGGCAGTTGCTACACTGTCTCAGTATGCCCATGTTGACCAGGCTGGCAGGAGAAACTGATGGGAATTTCCAGACATGGTGTTCTGAATACTTGGGAGGACTTATGGAGAGAGGGTTTTGAAAAGGGCTTGTCCACAAGAGTGTAGACCATGAAAACCTTCTTAAATGTAAAATAACTGACCTGAAGCCCAAGTGCTTAAACCAAAACTAAGAGGCTTGTTAGAATAACAGAAAAATGTAATCAGGCAACTAACCAGTAGTAATAAATGCAGCAGAATAAAAGCACTTGAACACTTAAGAGCAAGCCGCAAAGCAAAATAAGGTAATAAAGTAGGAAGAACACAACTGCAGTAAAAGCAGCTGAATAAAGTGTAACTTTTTTGTTTGTTTGTTAAGTGGAGAGGGAGGAAACAGAAGATAATTCAAGATTAAGAAACTAGGGTTTATTGCGGTCATTTTTTAAACCACAACCAGACACTTGCTATGTATGCAGCCAATAAAGTGGCTATAATTAATGGTTATGGAGTTTGTCTGTGGATAAAAGTGAATTATCCCTGATGTTGGTTGATCACTATTAAACAGTCACTAATATGAGATGGCAGGAGCAGTGACACACAGTATATATGTAAACCTATCACTGCTATCCTTATGCTTTTATCTATGTTTGTGTTTGGGAGCTGTTGCAGTGTATTCAAGAGCCGTGAGTTGCCCATAATTTCTTTCACTTTCCATCACAGTCAGATATCAGAACTTTACACAATAACTGTCTGTGGTGGTCTGGGTAGGATGTGCATAATCACTAGCACAGTGGAGAGTGAGTACCATCTCAACACACTTGGATCTGTGGTTGGGTTCTTGTCTATAGCTCCTTCTGTATATAGTTTACATGGCCTTCATGTCTCTGTGTGGATTTATTATGATGAGTTGACTTGTCCAACATCCCGAATATATGTCATGGGTGAACTGAAATTTCACCAATTTTCCTTTAGGTAAGTGTGCAGTGTTCTATCCACTGATGGACCTGGCTTCTTAGAGACAGTGTCAGTTTGTGCACAAACAATGTGTGCGTGTGTTTGCATGTGTGCGTGTGTGCATGTGTATGTGTGTGTGTGTGTGTGTGTGTGTGTGTGTGTGTGTGTGTGTGTGTGTGTGTGTGTGTGTGTGTGTGTGTGTGTGTGTGTGTTTGCATGCGTGCGTGTGTGTGTGCGCGCGCGCACGTGTGTGTGTGTGTGTGTGTGTGTGTGTGTGTGTGTGTGTGTGTGTGTGTGTGTGTGTGTGTGAACAATCAATACATCTCAAGTCTGGGAAGGGTGGGGGGAAAATAATATCTTCCACTTTTATCTGTGGACACATGCAATATTCTTAGAAACCTGCATAAAGCTTCTGAGTAGCAGTAAAGAAAATCAGTAAACAAGTTATTATCTTTTAAAAAATAAAATGCATTACAAAACATTAGACCCTCCATGGTTCTAAGGGATGTCCAAGCTATGTAAGTGGCTTTTGACAAGGGCTTAATAAATCCCTCTGACCCAGACACCCCCACCTAGTGTAGTTCTATTTTTTATCTTTTCTTATATTGCATTTTTTTTTTGTTTATACGTTGTTTGTTCTGCTGGAGTTTTAAGAGGTCTTGGCTTGGATCAGGTTAGAAAAGTTAGAAGAGAATTCCTTTGCAGACAGTGAATAACATCCAGCTAATTAGAGGGAGGAGCTGAGAAATAGCATTCATAGGTTCATAGGGTCATAGGTAGGTACTAGGTTATCGGCCCTAGGGCATATACAAGCCTAGCCAAAAAGAAACCCTGGCTTTCGCCACCCAAGAATTTTTTTTTCCTGTGCTCCTGTTGAGCAGAGCCACAGAGGTGATCCCCAGGATGAATTTCTTATTTCCCATCCAGTCATCATGATTTTTCTTGAAGAGTGCTAATGAGGAGCTTTGTTTGATATAGATAGGTAGTTTGTTCAAGAGTATGGGATATCCCTGGGACACAAATCTATCCCTCCAGCATGTTATGTTTATTTTGGTGACAAGGTTAAGGTCCTTAGACCATGAAGCTCAGAGGGATTGGGATTTCTTTAAGTGGAGCATGTCCAACAACTCTGGATTTGACATAGCTTTGTATGTTAGGCAGAGATCGCCTCTGAGTAGGTGATATGCGATGGAGTAAAGCTGGAGTTTTTTGAGACGGTCTGCGTAGGTCATCTGCTTTACACTGGTAATCCTCTTTGTGAGGTATTTCTACAGCCTTTCCAGTTGTTGTAGATGTCTTGTGAGGTACATACCAAAAGGGGCGCTGTACTCTATAATGGGTCTAATGAGTGAAGAGTAGAGGGGAACAATGACGTCTTTTTTCCTGGATGAAAACCTTTTGTGATGAGGTGTGCCAAGTAGAAGGATTTCCTGACGACTGTGGTGATGTGATTATGAAAGGAGAGACTACTGCCCACCTGTGTCCCAAGGACTCTTATCAAACTTTCATTGTTAAGTAGACTACCACCTATGTGGTTGCTCATGGGTACAGAGTTTTTACCAAAGGGGATGACAATGCACTTTTTGGCATTGAGCTTGAGGCCATGGCTTTGACACCAGGTATATGTCTCATTGAGGCCCTTTTGTAGGATGTCCACACTGTTAGGAGTTTTAATTATGGCTCCTAGTTTGCAGTCATCTTTGAACTTTGTTAGCCAAAGACATTCTGTGTTAAAATAAAAATAAAGCAATGAACTGACCACGGCTTGGTGAATTCAAACAGTTTTAATAAAACACATAAGAGTAAGCGCTTTCACGATTTACAACTAATTGCTTCTTCAGACTCCATTCATACAAATAAAACAACTAAATTTAAATTAATACTGACCAATCAGATACCACATCATATATGACACCATTAATTAATAATTAAAAAATTCTAAGCTTTAAAGCAGTATACAAAAAAATAGTAATGAAAAATGTGTCATATAATTGAACCAATAAATTCAATGTTTCAGAGACCTAGCTTTCAGGAAGGGTTTCAGTGAAACTACACCATTTAGCCCTGGTGGTTTATCTGCCTGTAGTTGTAGTATCCATTTCTGCTCTATTCCTTCTACTCTGTTGTTTATATCACCCCCTCTAATGTTTTGTTCAATAATCTCTAGCACCATAAAATTAAATATATGTTGTGTGTCCTCAGTTAACATGTTTCGCTAGAGCATTAGTATCCTTCTTGTTAGTTATATCTCTTAGATGTTCTAATACACGTTCTTTGAGGCATCTATTGGTTTTCCCTATGTAAAAAACGAAACATTTAGTACAAAAACTGAAGTAAACTAAGTGCTGTGTTTTACAGTCTGCATAGAAATTAATTTTTATATCAAAATTCAACGTGGGGTATGAAAAGGTGGGTTTACTATACAGATAGCTACATGCCATGCAGTTCCTGCATGGAAATGTGCCAATTCTTTGAGATTTTATTAAGCATCTGTTGTTCCTTGTTTTATAACAAAGCTGTCTTTTAAGAGATTTCTTGTTACTAAAACAAAAATGTGGTCTATCAATAACTCCATCCAGTTCATTGATTGACCTTAGGATGTTCCAGTTTTTTTCAAAAATTGAGCAAAATCTCCTGATGTTACTAGAATCTAGTCACAGAAATAGCATCCTACACAAGACAAGTATGCACCCAAGACATGTAAGCAAAAATGTCATTAAGGGACAATTTATGAGAGCTAGCCATCTACACAATACAGCTGAAGGCCTAGATACAGCAATATTAACATTAAAAGAAGAGTTCAAAGAAAGAGGTTACAGTGATAAAGATATTAGGAACAGTATTAGGTATGTGTCACAGGAAAGGAAAAACAAAGCCAAACCCTACTTCTCTGGCACTATTAGTATAGAAAATAACACGTATAAGAATGATTCTAATATGCTTAGGTTTCCAGTGACCAATTCTAGTAACATCAGGAGATTTTGCTCAATTTTTGAAAAAAACTGGAACATCCTAAGGTCAATCAATGAACTGGATGGGGTTATTGATAGACCACATTTTTGTTTTAGCAACAAGAAATCTCTTAAAATACAGCTTTGTTATAAAACAAGGAACAACAGATGCTTAATAAAATCTCAAAGAATTGGCACATTTCCATGCAGGAACTGCATAGCATGTAGCTATCTGTATAGTAAACCTACCTTTTTACACCCCACTTTGAATTTTGATATAGAAATTAATTTCTATGCAGACTGTAAAACACAGCACTTAGTTTACTTCAGTTTTTGTACTAAATGTTTTGTTTTTTACATAGGGAAAACCAATAGATGCCTCAAAGAATGTGTATTAGAACATCTAAGAGATATAACTAACAAGAAGGATACTAATGCTCTAGCGAAACATGTTAACTGAGGACACACAACATATATTTAATTTTATGGTGCTAGAGATTACTGAACAAAACATTAGAGGGATGATATAAACAACAGAGTAGAAGGAATAGAGCAGAAATTGATACTACAACTACAGGCAGATAAACCACCAGGGCTAAATGGTGTAGTTTCACTGAAACCCTTCCTGAAAGCTAGGTCTCTGAAACATTGAATTTATTGGTTCAATTATATGACACATTTTTTATTACTATTTTTTGTATACTGCTTTAAAGCTTAGAATTTTTTAATTATTAATTAATGATGTCATATAGGATGTGGTATCTGATTGGTCAGTATTAATTTAAATTTAGTTGTTTTATTTGTATGAATGGAGTCTGAAGAAGCGATTAGTTGAAAATCGTGAAAGCGCTTACTCTTATGTGTTTTATTAAAACTGTTTGAATTCACCGAGCTGTGGTCAGTTCGTTGCTTTATTTTTATTTAAATTCTGCTCTGAGGTGTAAACCGGGCGTTTATCCAGTTTGTGGAATTTGTTTTGTGACCTTCTGTGTTAGCCTGTACTTCAGAAAAGTAGATACCAAACAGGAGAGGACCCAGGACTGAACCCTATGGTAGTCCACTTGTCACTGGTCTGAAGTCGGATTTTGAGTCTGCTACTTTCACAGTGTGGGTTCTGTCAGTGAGCCAGTTGGCAACCCATCTTGTGACATAGGGATTTATACCTAGTTTACTGAGTTTATCTATAATTCCAGAGTGGGGGATGGTGTCAAAAGCCTTGGCAAGATCTAGATAGGCTGTGTAAACCACCTTACCCTCGTCTACGGCTTTGGTGACTGCTTCAAAGAAGTCTATCAGGTTTAGGAGATATGATCTGCCTTTTACAAACCCTAACTGGGTAGGGTCCAGAGTTTGGAGATTAACAATGTCTTTGTTTATAAGTTCTATGATGATACATTCCATGGCCTTGTAGACCAGGCTCATTAGGCTAATGGGGTGGTCGTTCCTGGGGTCCATGGTGGTTCCCCCTTTGTGGAATGGGATAACCGTCGCTGTGTGCCATTCAGTGGGCACAAAGCCTGAGGTGAGGTTGTGATTGAACATGATGCTTAGGTGGGGTGCCAGTTCATTCCGTAGTCCATGTAGAACTCAGCCTGGGATGTTGTCAGGTCCCATTGATGCTGTGTTCTTGGCTTTGGAGAGTGTGTTTTTCAACTGTGCAGCCGTGATTACAGGAACTTTGCATTCTGCCGGTATAGAGATGGGCCCTTTCGGAAGTTAGAGGGGGGGTAAAGTTAACACTGAACCTATCTGCCAGGATGTTGGCAATATCAGTTGGTTCTGTATATTTAGTACCATTGTGCTGTAACTCAGAGCAGATCTGAGTGTTGCCATTGAGATTCTTGGCATAGCTATAGAATGTTTTGTGGTTGTCTTTAGAATGAGTGGAAATTTTGTTTTCGTAACTAGCTTTGGAGGATTTTATTAGGGATCTCAGCTTCTTACTGAGGCTGAACAGGGCATTCCTCCAATCATGGGATTTTACACTTTTTTGCAACAGTTTCTTTCTTCTGTTGTAGAGTTTGCTTATGGCAGGGGACCACCAGATTGGCTTCCTTTTTTTGGAGGATAGCATCTTGGTTTTGTTAGGGAAAGCATGATCCACTCACTTGTGTAAGTGCTTATAAAGTGCATTTGTGCAGGATTCAGCAGTTGTACCTCTATTGTCCATCTGCATGGCTGTCATGAAGTTTGCCACTTCTGTCTTAAGAAGCATGAAGTTGGCTTGGATAAATTTTTTACGGTGGTTTCAATAATAGGGGATGGGGCAGGATGTGGATGTTTAGGCTGATTAGCTTGTGGTCGGATCTGACCAACAAGGAATTGACCTCTGGTGTGGCACACTGGTCACCCATGTTGGTAATAACCAGGTCTAGTGTATTGCTGCCCCTGGTGAGGGTGTGGATAAGTTGATCCAAGGCGTTGGAATTTATGAATTCCAGAAAACGGGTTGGTACATGAGAAGTGTTCCCAGTTAACGGTGGGGTAGTTGAAATTGCCCATTATTAGGGTGTTGGGTTGTACTGTAATATTTTCCAGTGTATCAAGAAATGAGGAGTAAGAATCCTGGGGCATGGTGGGTATCTGTAGCAAGTTACAATTTGGATTATGGTCTTGCCCAGAGTTAGTTGCACTTAGATAATCCTGGATACATTATGCTGAGCAACTAGCCTGGAGGTGTGGATATCCTTAATGAATATGGACACGCCTTTGCATTTAGTGTTTCAGTCCAGGTTAGGTGGCCGAAAGATGTGGCATTAATGCAGGGGTGTTCTTTGGAGCCTTTAACCAGGTCTCTGTCACTGCACAGATGTCGATGTTCTCCATTTTAAGGAATGGCTATAGTGAATGCATTTTGAGGTTTACACTTCTAGCAATGAGTAGGCGATATGCGACAGAGTAAAGCTGGAGTTTTTTGAGATGGTCTGCGTAGGGCATCTGTTAGAGGCCAGTAATCCTCTTTGTGAAGTATTTCTGTGGCCTTTCCAGTTGTTGTAGATGTCTTGTGAGGTACATACTAAAAATTGTGTTGTACTCTATAATGGGTCTAATGAGTGATTAGTAGAGAGGAACAATGACTTCTTTTTTCCTGGATGAGAAACCTTTTGTGATGAGGTGTGCCACGTTAAAGGATTTCCTGACTACTGTGGTGATGTGATTATCAAAGGAGAAACTACTGTCCATCTGTCTCCCAAGCTCTCTTATCACACTTTCGGTGTTAAGTAGACTGCCACCTTTGTGGTAGTTCATGAGTAAAGAGTTTTTACCAAAAGGGATGACAATGCACTTTCTGTCAATCATTTTGTCCTTGTACTGCGGTATCATTCTGGGTGATGGCAGTATGCTACTCAGGGCTAGGATCATACCTGCCTGGGCTACAAGATCGAGAGCTCCTCCATGTCTCTTTTCATGTAGTCCAAGGAGGTACGTCTCAGGTCATTCACAACAACATGGACAATGACAGAGTCATATTTGTACTTGTTGTGGAGTGACCTGAGTGCGTGCATTATGTGGCAGATCCTGGCACCCGACAGTAACTTTCTCCTTGTTTAGCTTGGTGAGTGGAACATCAGTGTGCCTGACTATAGATTCTCCTATGACTATAGTGTTGGGTACGTTGTTATGCCTTATGGGCTGTGATTGAGTGGCACACTGAATTTGTGGGCTATGTGTCATTTGGGTTGTGCTGGGGGGTGGAGGTTGCTTGCATTTCTGCTTTGGAGGTCTCTGTTTCTTGAGCAGATTTTTATTGAGACCCTCAGTGAATGCAGGTGTGTGTTTTATGTTGCTATGTGTGTGTTTTGGTGGTGTAGGTTTTGAGAGACTATCTGATGAGTGTGGTATGGTGCAAGTGTTTACCTTTTCCTCTTTACTGTCTAGTCCAGTCTTGGATGAAGAGAGCTTTGCTTCCAGTTTGGCTATATAAGTGCATCTCTCACAGGTTGTAGTGTTGGCTGGTAGGAGGAGAAGTTGTCTGTGTACATGAGGCAATTGCTGCATTGCCACAAGATGCCCAGATTCATCAGGTAGACAGGAGAAAACACCGGGATCTGACCCTTAGACATACCTGGATAGGTACTTATTTAATAATTACTAAAAACTGTTTTATAGTTCATAGTTTAGTACTAAGCTAACTGCCCTTGCAAGCCTAGCCAATTATCCCTTGTGAGACTCAAACCCTGCACCTTGTGTTTGTAAGGCAAACACCTTAACCATTAAGCCACCTTCCCAACCCTCTAGACAAGTGAGGAAAGTTGAGTGCTCTAGTAATTTGTAGCTTATTTCGTGCTTACAATGAGTTCTGAACAAGTGCTGAGCTCAGAGAAACAGATTTACATGCTAAAACTTAAAAACTGGCTAGTTCTAAGGGAAAATTTGAAGAGCAGACTTTATGGCACCGGGAATAGTTTAATCCTAGCTAAGTGGTGATGGATAAAGTGTATATCTATTTTTTTTATATAACATTAGCAAATGAGCAAACTGATTTAAACAAATTAACCAATTAACCAATAAAAAGCTAAAAACTGAGCCCCGTTCCAGCAGTCTTTGATCAGACAAGTTCTAACTGCACACTCCTGCCACTAAGGTGCAGGGGAACCTTGTTCAAAAAAGATGGATTGGATTAGGGTTCAAGTTATACAAACAAAGCTAGATTCAGCAAGTCTGAATTTAGTCTATGCTACAGCAAATAAGGCGTACCAATTTTGGAAAGAAACAGTTCAAATAAACAAGCACAATAAGACTTTAACCAGCAACTCCCAGCTCAGAAGGGCAGAATCTACCCTCTCCTCCTACAATAGTGCAAACCACGCATTCTTATTGTAAAATAACTGGCCCAAAACCCAAGTGCTTAAACCAGAACTAATGCACTTTTAGAATAACAGACACTGAGCCTTCAATCAGTAACTCCCAACTTAGAAGGATGTAAGCTACCTGTCCTGCCACAACAGTGCAGACCACAGACCTTATTAATGTAAAACAACTGGTCTGAAGCCCAAGTACTTCAACCAAAGGCTTAGAATAACAGTTACAATTTAATCAGGCTACCAACAAGCAGTAATAATTGTAGCAGAATAAATGCAATAAAGTAGGAAGAAACACAAATACAGTTAAAGCAGATGAATAAAGTGCAATTTTTTTATATAACAATAGAAAACAAGCCAACTGATTTAAATAAATTACCCAATTAACCAGTAACAAAGCTCAAAACTGAGCCCTGTGCCAGCAGTCTTTGATCAGACAAGTTTTAACTGCACACGCCTGCCACTAGGGGACAGGAGAACCTTCTCCAAAAAAGATGGTCTGGATTAGTGCTCAAGTTCCAGATATTTGGAAATCCTTCTTCACCACCCGTTTGCATAAAGGGGGAAACTCTACTGAACCTTCAAACTATTGCCCAATTGCCATCCCCTCTCCAAACTTATGGAAAAATGTGTACACTCTCAACTCCTTCACTATCTCCTCCAACAGAACCTCCCAACATGGCTTCTGCCCTAACCACAGCATCTCTACAGCTCTCCTGTCATTTACACACACAATAGCTGAAGCTCAAGACAAAAACCTCCTAGTATCCAGCCTCTTTCTCGATCTCTGAAAAGCTTTTGACACTGTCTCTCACCCTTTACTCCTGGCTAAACTATCTAACCTCTGTCTGGCTCCCACCAACCTTACCTTCTTCTCTAGTTATTTGTCTGACAGACAGCAATCTGTTCGTTGGCTTTCCGCTTGTTCACCCTACCTCCCTTTAACTGGGGTGCCTCAAGACTCCATCCTGGGTCCCCTCCTCTTCAACATCTTTACAAATGAACTATATACTGCCTGCAAACAATCAGTACTAGTCCAATATGCTGATGATTCAACACTCATCTGTTCTTCCAATAACATCTCTGACCTCCACACACTCACCCAGGACACCTTTCTATCAGTGGAAAAATGGCTAGCTGAAAATCTACTTATCCTAAACCCTAAGAAACCAAACGTCTGTTATTCTTCCCCTGTACACTCTCTCACCTAAAATATGACTTTCTTATCTCATCCTCCAATAACACCAAAATACAACCTGACTCCCAACAAAACTTCTAGGAGCCATCATTGATGATGAACTTAAATTTAACCTACACATTCTACAAAGTATAAAGAAAACTCATCAAAAGCTAGGTATGCTCTACCGACACTGTAGATTCCTGACCTACCATGCCAGACTGTCACTATCACAGGCTTTTCTTCTCCCCTCCCTTCTCTATGCCACCCCTATTCTAACTAATATTCAAACAACTACCCTGGCCAAACTCCAACAAAAATACCACAAAATAGCAAGGCTCATCACAATCTCCCCACACAACTCTCACCATTGCCTCTCTCTCAACTCCTTACAATGGCTAGAACTCCCACAACAACTTCTTCTATCTCAGTTTCATATAATCCACACCATACTATATAAACCATTAACCTGTCCAGCCCTGTCCTCCTTAGTGTCCACCTATATACCAATTCACATACTTCATACCTCTAACCAACAACTCCTCAATATCTGCCAACCAAAAAAATCTATTGGTAGATTACTTTATAAATCCTCTCTATCCTAAGCATGGAATAATCGTCCATCCCATTTATGCTCCATAACACACCCTTTACAATTTAAGAATAACTCAAACTACACTTTATGAGGACAAAAAGCTGTACTTGCCATGCCCTACATAACCTCACTGCACTCTGTTGTATACACTCCAGTACAATGTATTTATATTTTTGCTTTTGAAATGCCTGAATTTTAAGGAGAACATGTAATGTTTTTTTCTCACCTGAATCACTTTGTTTTTTGAAATTGATCACTGTACTTTTTGGCTTGTTAAACTATCATGTATACTTTAGTGTATGTAATTGGAGCTTTTCTCCTCGGGTCTCCACTGAAAATGGGCTCCTGGCCCAGATGGACCAACCCAGTTAACAAATGTCAATAAATAAATAAATAAATAAAGTTATACAAACAAAGCTAGATTCAGCATGCCTGAATCTAGTCTATGCTACAGCAAACAAGGGGCACCAGTTTCAAAAAGAAACAGTTCAAATAAGCAGGCACGGTAATCCTTTAACCAGAAAGTCCCATCTCAGAAAGGCAGAATCTAACCTCTCCTCCCACACGAGTGCAGACCACAAACCTTCTTAATGTAAAATAACTGGCCTGAAGGTCAAGTGCTTAAACCATAACTAATACACTTTTAGAATAACATACATTGAGCCTTCAATCAGCAATTCCCAACTTATTTTGGATGTAAGCTACCTGTCCTGCCACAACAGTGCAGACTACAAAACATCTTAATGTAAAACAACTGGTTTAAAGCCCAATTGCTTAAATCAAAAGGCTTAGAATAACAGTTACAATTTAATCAGGCTACCACCAAGCAGTAATATGCATCAGAATAAATACAACTGAGTACTTTTAAGAAGAGGCAAAAGCAAAACAAAGTGCAATTTTCCTCATTTAACTGCAAATATTTGGAGAGATCTTTATTTAGCTGGAGTGGTGGTTTGACTTGCTTGCTGTTCTCTGCCTGACTACTGATGACCTCTGTCTGCATTTTATTTTGAAATGACATGTTTCATTTAAAGTTTACTTCTATTTTTTTATATTTTCTTATATTGCATTTGTTTTGTTTTAATTTTTTTTGTTCTGCTAGAGTTTTAAGAGTTCTTTGTTAGAGTCAGTTGGGAAAGTTAGAAAAGAATTCCTTTGCAGACAATGAATAACATCCAGCTAATTAGTGGAATGAGCTGAGAAATTGCATTTCTCATTTAACTACAAATATTGGAGACATCTTTATTTAGCTGGAGTGCTTGTTTGACTTACTTGCTGTTCTCAACTATTGCTGATCTCTGTCTGCATTTGTTTTCCCACCCACCCACTCAACTGTTGTTGCACTCTTAAAGTTAGTAGCTTTTGAGTTGCCTGCCCCTAATATAAATCTGATTTTGGACACTATTCCAAGTCACAACTCATCAGCTCATTCTACTGAGTACAGAGAGATCAACTGGGAAGGCCCACCTCCTTAGTCTCTTAAACTTGAAAACCTGAATTATCTTCTGTTTCATCCCTTCCCATGTACTTTAAAAAATTGCACCTTATTCAGATGCTTTTACTGTATCTGTGCTTTTTCCTATTTTATTATTTTATTTTGCTTTTTGCTGCTTGTTCTTAAAAGTGTTTGGTTGCATTTATTTTGCTGCATTTATTACTGCTTGTTAGTAGCCTGATTAAATTGTAACTGTTATTCTAAGCCTCTTAGTTTTGATTTAAACACTTGGGCTTCAAACTAGTTAGGTTACATAAGGAAGGTATGAGGTCTACACTCTTGTGGCAGAAGAGGTGGCTTACATCCTTTTAAGTTGGGAGTTGCTGGTTGAAGGCTTATTGTGTCTGTTATTCTAAAAGTGTCTTAGTTCTGGTTTAAGTGCTTGGGCTTCAGGCCAGTTATTTTACATTAAGAAGGTTTGTGGTCTATATTCTTGTGGGAGGAGAGGGTAGCCTTTGCCCTTCTGAGCTTGGAATTGCTGGTTGAAGGCTTATTGTGCCTGTTCTGGCTTAAGCACTTGGGTTCCAAACCAGTTATTTTAAATCAGGAAGGTTTGTGGTCTAAACTCTTATGGCAGGAAAGGATAGCCTATACCCTTTTAAGCTGGAAATTGCTGGTTGAAGGCTTATTGTGTCTGTTATTCTGAAAGTGCCTTAATTCTGGTTTAAGCACTTGGCTCCAAACCAGTTATTTTACATTAGGAAAGTTTGTGGTCTACACTCGAACAGAGTAGCCTCCACCTTTTTGAGCTGGGAATTGCTGGTGGAGGCTTATTGTGCCTGTTATTCTAAGTGTCTTTGCTCTGGTTTAAGCATTTGGGTTCCAAACCAGTTATTTTACATTAGGAAGGTTTACGATCTATACTCTTGTGGGAGGAGAAGGTAACCTCCATCCTTCTGAGCTGGGAATTGCTGGTGAAGGCTTATTGTGCCTATTATTCTAAGTGCCTTTGTTCTGATTTGTGGTCTGCACTCTTGTGACATTACTGTCTAGACAGATTTTTTTTAACTAGTAGAGCATCTAGTTTGATCATAGCTGAGCATTGTTCATCAAGTTGCTTGTCTTATTGACTTGTTCAATATTTAAGTTTTTCTCCCTACTAGTAGAGTGGACATAGATATGCACTTCCTGACTAATACTGTGGCCAGTCTGGCTGAGATGGGTATTTTAAGGCATTGTAGCAATTGCCTCATGTACACTAGCAACCCACTTATTCTTAATAAAACAGTGTATACGAGAGGTGTAAATACACTTTAATGCTGGAGGCAAAACTCTCTCATACAACCAAAAACTAATCCTATAGAGGTTGTTAGTGAAACTTGCACCATGCCTACTCCACAGGGTAAAGACCCTACACATAAAACTACTTATGCTGAGGGACTTACAGGTAACCTTCCTAAAACACTAAGACCTTTTGCATGGTATAGTCAAAGAAAGGGTCCTCAGCCATCACATAAACACTCCATTAAAATGCCACCCACAGCTACACATAACACACAGACAAATTTTGGTGATTCTATTGGGAGGCACACCAATGTCCTCCTCAACAGACTGAGTAAGGAGAGAGTCATGGTTAGCTGCCTTTCTGGGGCTAGAATCCGTCAAGTCACACAGGCACTCAGGTCAATGAACCACAGTTACCAATATGACTCTGTCATAGTCCATGTGGGTGTTAATGACTTGAGACGTACTTCCCTTGACTATATGAAGTGAGACATGATCAAGCTCACTGAATATGTGTCTCAGGCAGGTATGAGCCTAGCACTGAGCCCTTCTCCAAAGATGATGCCACATTACCAACAGAAAATGATTGATTTTAACAATTGGCTTAGCTTTTGGTGTCAGTCCAGGGGAGTACAATATCTGACAGTCTAGGAGGACATGGTTGACAGACCACGTTGCTTTGCCAGGGATGGTCTGCACTTGTCCCCGCTAGGCTTTCAGATATTAGCAAAGACCTTTTTCAACCCCAATAGTACCTTTTTAAGGCAATGCCAAACTGATAAACCTACTGACTTAACTGAACCTATGAAGGAATATCTGAAGGGGGTATTGCTCAATGCTAGAAGTCTTAACAAGAAGCTTTACTCCTTCTAAGCCTTTCTCTCCCTGGAGAGTGTAGACATTTGTGTAGTAATGGAGACATGGTTTAAAGTCACTGAGAGTACCCCAGCAATGCAAGGTTATAATGCTTTTCACACCCTTAGACCAGCTACTAGACAGGAGAGAACTAAAGGTGGAGGAGTGTCAGTTTATATTAAGACTAGTCTCACATCCAGTCTAGTTAAAGTGTATGACCCACTGGAACTCATACATGTGCAACTCACCATAAACAGAGTGCAGTACCATATCCTTGCAACATATAGGTCCCCCTCCATGTCCCAGTAAACCCATACTACCTATCTCAATGTACTAGAGTCCCTAAACTTTCAACCCAATATGATATTAATGGCAGATCTCAACTACCCCTGTATAGATTGGGAATCCTGCACCACTTCTAATGCACAAGCCCAGTGATTCCTAAACGTTATTAATACCCACATACTGGAACAGTTGGTCCATTCTCCTGCCAGGGGTACAAACATCCTTGACCTTGTAATCAAGAACTCGGGGCCCAATGTTCCTCACCCAATGTAATATCTTCACTCATCAGATCTGACCATAAGGCAGTATTACTTGAAATAAAAATGAAATCCAGGGATCGCAGTCAATCCAAAAACCTTTAGGAACTATTCCAAGGCTAGCCTCTCAATACTAAGCAATACCTTGGCTAAATTCCAAGCATCCCCAAACCCAGTAAACACCACAGAACACACTGAGCTATTTACAAAATGTCTGTACAGCCATATTGATTGCTGTATAGACCAATCTATGCCCAGGCATATTAAGAATAAGACAAACTCAAAAGACAAGCCATCCTGGTGGAATCCAACTATCAATTGGTTATACAACAAAAAAAAAAATCTTGATCAAGTGTAGGAGGAACAAAGCCATATATACTAAAAGCCCCCTGATGAATCTAAACATGCAGCTAAGAGGGTTAATTAATACTTCAAAGGCTAAATTTGAAGAAAAAAAATATTCTCAGGCAAAGGGCAACCACAAAGCTTTCTACAAATATGGCTGTAATCTCAGAAGAAATACACAACAATGCACAGAATATATTGTAAATGGCATCACCCACACTTAACCGAAGGCCATTGCCAATTTTGTCTGACAGGTTCAGTACAAATGTCTCCCCCCACTGCCCCATGATAGTCCAAAGGAAATATCACATAACACAATCCTCCCAACCACTACTAGGGAATAGGTCATTAATGCACTTTCCAAGGCCAAAATCACTGCATCGATGGACCCCAATAACATCTGGGATGTTTAATGAATATCATGAAACATGACCTCTTTGGTCCACTTGAATCACTTTTTAACTGGAGCCTTCAGTCTGGTTTTGTGCCCAAGGAATGGAAGATGGCTACCATCATTCCCCTGCACAAAGACAATCCAACCTCTGATCTGGGTAACTACAGGACCATAAGTCTTACCAGCCTCAAATGCAAGGCCATGGAAAGAATCATCATGGACATGATAAATGAGGACACAGGTAACCTGCACATGCTGGACCCACCACAGTTCAGCTTTGTTAAAGGAAGGTCATGCATATTAAATCTGGTGGATTTTTTTGAGAGGGTCACCAAAGCACTGGATGAAGGTAAGGCTGTGCACACAGCCTACCTCTACCTGACCAAGGCTTTTGATACAATACCCTACTCAGGCATTATAGACAAGCTCACTAAATTAACTATAAACCCTTTTTATCACCCTGCTGGATAGCCAACTGGTTCACTGATAGGACCCAGGAAGTCAAAATAGGTGAGGCCACCCTCACCAAGAGGCCAGACACTAGAGTCCCCCAGGGCACTGCAATGGGCCCGCTCCTTTTTGGCATCTATTTCTCTGAAATGGAAGAAATGCTAAAGGTTTATGGATGACTATGTTTGCAGATGATTGCAAGCTGGGGGTTATCATCAACTCCCCTGCAGACACTAGTATTCTTCAAGAAGGTCTATCTCTGACTAATAAATGGTGCCAAAGCCATGGTCTTAAACTCACTGCTAAGAAATGCATAATTGTACCCTTTGGGAGATCAGCCATGCCTGCTAATTACCATGCTCAAACTTCTCAACCTCTTAGTGCAAGAAATGTGGGCAAAGCTTGACAAAATGGGGGCAAAGGCCCAAATTTAAATATTGCTCTTATAAACTCAAAAAGTTGCTAGAGTAACAGGGTTTGTATTAACATACATTTTCTGAAGGATTTGAAGTATGAAACTGAAACTTATGTTATTATTTGGTGACTTCAGTCCTTAGATCATCCCAGTGATATGCCAGAAAACCACAAATTTTATGAGGAACACAGCAAAAATATGAGGAAAAATCTGGACATTCTGCGAAGATCTGGACAGTTGAGAGGTATGAATGTTGATAATACACCCCTAAGAGTTGACCCAGTGGTCAGGGTTCTGGGCACACATGTAGACAATAGCCTTACCTTTGACCACCAAATGGCCACAGTGGTGAGGAAATCCTTTTATGTTGTGTAACTTATAAGTAAGGGCATGGCATCTAAGTCCAAAGAGGTCATTATCCCACTGTATCTGCCCTTATCACACCAATCATAGAGTACAATGCTCCCTTTGGCAAGTACCTAGTAGAAAGAATACAAGTCATAAAAAAACTGTCTTATGCAAAACGGCTTAAAGCCCTTTCCTTCTACTCAGTCTCCTATAGAATTCTGAGGGGTGATCTATGCCTGGCTTAGAAGGCATTGCAACCCAGCACTTATGAAACTCCTACATAATCTTAAGTCAAAGCGTACCAGAAGTACAAGGTCTAGGGACTTCAATTTTGTCTGTGACATAAACAGAACATGCTGGAGAGACAGACATATGTCCCAGAGACTGCCCTCCTGTGGAACAGGCTTCCTATCCATGTGAAGCTGAGTTTGTCTGTTACCCAGTTTAAGCACAACCTAGGCAAGTGGAATAGGAAATTTACACTGGGTCTGGTACATATGTCCCTTATGGACACAGACAGCTTATAAATGTCTGGCCCTCAATGTCCTATTTGGATGAAGGACATTATTATTCTTTCAGGAAAACTTGGCTAGGCTTAGAAAGGCCTCTTGGGTCATTAGCCTAGTAACAGTCTATGAATCTATAAAACCAACCTTGCACAAAAGTTCATTGCAGCTTACTGGGGGGAGCAGCGCTGGGGACAATGTGATCATTATTTCTTTATTTTTTTCATGAACATCATTAAGTTTATATAGCATGTGTGAGGACAGTATAGTCATTATTTCTGTAACTTTCCACATAGCCCAACCTACATGTTGTGCACATAAAGTCATTATAATTTGTGTACGGGCAGTGTACTGTCCTGGAGAAGCAAGTTAAAATAATACATTACAAATTAATGCAATTGCTATTTTTTCACATCTTTCACAAACATTTTATATATATATAAATATATATATATATATATATATATATATATATATATATATATATATATATATATATATATATATATATATATATACAGATATTATATATATATATTTGTATATATACAGGTGGATTCCTTTTTGGACGGCACACATAAGGTGATCTGTGTGTGTGTGTGTGTGTGTGTGTGTGTGTGTGTGTGTGTGTGTGTGTGTGTGTGTGTGTGTGTGTGTGTGTCTGACATCAACAAGCTGAAATATGTTACAATGCTCAATTTGTTCTTCCACTTTCATCTCAGTCTGACATCATAGAGATACACATTAGGTAGCTACGATTTGAGGGTGGGGTGGGGGCATTCTGTGCATATGTTTGATAGCAACTTGAACTATAGGATTGCAGCTATTTATTTCTTTCCTTTCATTCTAATTTAAGTCCAGTGATATAGGGGTATACACAGGAGGTGACTAGCTTATTTTATTTTAGGGGGTGGTAGTGGGGTAGGCAATCTTCCCAGTTATGATTTTTGTGTTCTCATAAGCATTTGCCTTCTCTTTTTATTACTACTATTTTGTCAGCTTTCAACATTAAACCTCAGGCACAACTTATTAATTCCTTGAAAGTAATCCCGAATTTCAGTATTTCGAAATTATATAGACGAATCTCAAAATACCGAAACCGCAGAAGTGGGAAATTCAAACTACCGAGGTTCAGAGGTTTTGAATTTGCACTTCTGGTGTTGGGGCATTTTTATGGTTTGTTGTTAGTGCAGGTATGTATGCATGTGCAAGTGTGTTGGTTAGGGGCTTTAGTGTATATCTGTCCGTGTTATGATTGCGATGTGTGTGAGGGACTGTAAAATGTGTGGGTGTGAGTTATGTTTGTGTGTTTGACTGTGCGATCTCGGAGTTAGTATATATACGGGGGGGGGGTGCAGGAGGGCTTGCCCCCCTGTACATATGTAGTTTAGATATGTTTGCTGTATGTGTAGTGTAGGTGTGGGAGTTTAAATTTCACAGTTTTGGGTGTTCGGGATTTGTAGGTTTCAGGTTTATAATTTCAAAATACTGAAATTTGGGATTTCAGCATTTTGAAATTATATAGCTAACTCAGATATATATATATATATATATATATATATATATATATATAGATATATATATATATATTATATATATATCTATATATAAATATATATTCACATATAGATATAGATACAGATTGGATATAGAAAATGTGTGTGTGTATACATAGCTGGATATAAATGTGAATATATATATATATATATATATATATATTTGTGTGTGTGTGTGTGTGTGTGTGTGTATATATATATATATATATATATATATGTATATACATATATATATATATATATATATATATATATATATATATATATATATATATATACAAAATAGATATAGATAGATATATATAGATATACATATATATATATATATATATATATATATATATATATATATATATATATATATATATATATATATATATATATATATATATATATATATATATATATATATATATAGAGAGAGAGAGAGAGAGAGAGAGGGAGACACCTTTCTGCCTATATATAGACAGAAATCTATCTACATGTCTATTTTTTTCAGACTCCACTATTGTTTCTTTTCTGTACATTATTCAAGTTGTAATTGGCTCACATTTTCTTTGATGAAATCCATCATTAAATGAAATTAAGTGAACCAGTAAAATTCAGCTCTATTTATCAATAATGCAGGTCTAGCTCCTTGCAACCATAATGGCTTGACGTGTATATATAAAGAGCTAAACCACTGATGAAATAACTTGATAATCATCTGGGTCTTCAGAAACTTGATTGTAGCAGCACACTGATGGTACCAGAGAGTGGGCAAAGAAGAAGGCTGAACATCTAAATAACATGCTTCGTTTTTCACAGTAAGAAGGTGCATGGTTAGAGGTACTGTTTATTTGTGTCATAGTGGCATCTGGGATTAGTCAACAAAACCTCTAGTGCTATCTGGGTGCAGCAGACGTGATTTAGAATTCATACACTGTGATGTTGTTCACAAGGCATCACAACTAATTAATTGGAAAAGTATTAAATTAAAGGCTTGAGAAAAGGATGTCTCAAAAACATGAAGTAAATAAATAAAATAAATAAATGGCACCAATGGAGATACCTAAATTCTACCTCTGAATGAGTAGTGAGAAAGGAACACCTATGACTCACAGTTCAAACAAAGTTTAACCTAGTCTTGGTTCATCAAAGGGTAAAATATCATCTAGCATTACTAAAATTATAGAACAGTCATTTTAGCAGCTAGTACAAAGAAAACCTTTAGTGGGTTCGAAAGCAGTATGTAACAGATATTTCAGTTACAGCACTAACGTACATGACAACACTCAAACAGAGGAGGGACAGTAATACTTAACATCTATAAGTGCCTCATATGTTGTGAAGCATGATTTATAAATGGATTTATACCTGCATTTTGCCATGCAAGGTTTCACTCAGAAATGTGGGCATAATGGTCATAGTGTACGGATAACAGCATAGTTCTGTGGGCATAATGGTCATAGTATAACAGCACAGTACTAAGGGGCACAATGGTCATAGTATAAGGACAACAGCGACAGTACTCTGGGCACAATGTTCATAGTATAAGGATAACCTCATGGTATTCTGGGCACATTGGTCATAGTGTAAGGATAACAGCACAATACTCTGGGCACAGTGGTCATAGTATAAGGATAACAGACTGGTATCCCGGGCACAGTGGTCATAGTATAAGCATAACAGCACAGTTCTGGGAGCACAATGGCCATAGTAAAAGGATAACAGCATGGCACTCTGGACATAATGGTCATAGTATACGGATAGCAGCACAGTACTCTGGGCACAATGGTCATAGAATAAGGATAACAGCCAGTACTCTGGGCACAATGGTCTTAGTATAAGGATAACCTCATGGTATTCTGGGCACATTGGTCATAGTATAAGGATAACAGTACAGTACTCTGGGCACATTGGTCATAGTATAAGGATAACAGCATGGTACTCTGGGCACAATGGCCATAGTATAAGGATAACAGCACAGTACTCAGCGCAAAGAGATCATAGTATAATAACAGCACATTACCCCAGGCACAACGGTCACAGTATAAGGATAACCAGTGGCGGCTGGTTACTTCAAATCAAAGGGGGAGGCTGCAGGAGACAGCTGAATGGGTGGGGCCAATGGGAAGGTGTGCGACCAACTAGAACAGGGTGGAGCTATGCTAGAAAACGTAAAAACTGGGACTTAAATTAAATACACTGCCCTGGGTGCCACTGCCAAAGCGTCATTATGAGAGTCCAATCAAGACAAAATGCATTATAGAAGAAAAAAATATATTTCAGCGCATTGACTACATGACTGCATACTTAATATCTAGATGGAAACACAAAGGTTGTGAGGCATGAAAAAAATACATTACTTTTTAAATACATTACTGGAATGATAGTCAAAATCAAGTATAAAAAAACAAGCAGCACTCAACTCAAACCACTTTTCCTTGCACTGCAGTTTTAATTATAATTTATATTCAGCTTTATAAACGTACAAAGTAACATGCTGAAAGTAGCAATACCCCCACTTGCAAAAATGTTTCTTATCCAAAAAAGACCTGCTGCCGAACAACTATCTACTTGTTTCATGGGAAAAACATGATCAAGGTAAAAAATGAACAGCAAACGAGAAACAAGCTCAAGATAAATTGCTTAAAGGATTACTAAACAAGTTATAGACCACACATGATAGATTGGCATTCTCTTTAGTTTACGGGTAAAGCCTGCAAAGATGACTGCAAGTCTCCCACAAATGTAATGAACACCTGAAAATACTGTAATCCTGTCCTTTATTACAAATACTGTCATATGCATTTCAATACCTAAGGTTTATATGCTATCTAGTTATGTAAATATTCTCTGCATGGCAAAAATAAAAAGGCTTTCAATGATGGTAATTCTTTAACAGTATGCTTATTAAAGCTTACTTGCATCTTATAGTCTCAGACAAGCTTACCTGGTGGTCATTAATGCATTGCTACTTAAACACAGAGCAACAGGCACTGCATCAACATGCATTTTCTGAATAAGAAGAAGCATAAACCAGCAGTATAAAAATATGACAGAAAACCAGAGCTTTCTGCAAAATCAAGGACAGATGAAAAGCCACTGTAGTACTTGTGTCTGCCTTGGATGGGTTTATACGCTGCACACTTAAACTGCATAATTGCTCCTTGCCTTGCTTGGACCCATCCAGAGTTACTACATGAGGACTGGGGTGCAACAAGTATGTCACAATTTGAAATGTCTCTGGCTGATGGTGATGGCCCTGACACATTTGTCATACCTCTTAGCCTCAGAGCAAGAAATCTGGACAAAGCCATAAACAGAAGTGGGACAAAGGCCCAAAAATAAGGACAAATTTTAAATATTTTTCTTATAAACTTAGACAGAAAATAGATTAGTAGGTCTTGCATTAGTATGAATTTTTCTGAAGGGTTTGAAATCTGAAACTAAAATGTCTGCCATTATTTTTTAACTTCAATCTTTAATGATTTGCCACTAATTTGCCAGAAAACCACATTTTTATGAAAAACGGGCCAAAAATGTGATGCAAAAATATAAAATAGCCACACAATACAGCTGGAAACCTGTCAAAGAAGGGACACTTTTTAATATTAGTACTGTTAACTTCAGCAGCTGACAAAATAAGATAATCCACATGCATTTCTGAAATTAAAAGTAATCTATAACTCTGATCATTACAATTATTTATTAATTGTAAACCCTCCACGTTTTCTTCCAAATTTGCCATTTTGCAGAGGGATTATTAGGGGGAGATCAACATTCTGAGCCAAAATCAGGGACAGTTGAAAGGTTTGGATAGACCTAATTCTATAAAGTGATTTATTTGTGTGTACCTCTCATCATCTTAACGCAGAAAATCTGGACAAAGCCAAATATATTGGAGGAACATACAAAAGTACTAAAAAATGCTCTTGTATAAACTTAGTTGACAGAACAACAAGTCTTGCATGCATTAAAGTGTATGAAGTCTGAAACTCAAAGTCTGTAATTATTTAGTGACTTCATTCCTAAATGATTTGCCAGAAAACCACAAATTTTATGAGGAACAAACCAAAAATAACAAGCAAAAATCTATTAATTCTGCAAAAATCTGGACAAGTTAAGAGATATAGTTCAGCCTGAGTTTGTCACCCTTTCCCCTCCTCACAAAATCATGGTCGAATGGGGCCTCCCACCTGCAGCTATTCCAATGTCCCATTACTTGACTATTTCACCCCATTTACCATAAACACTGTAATGTGCATACTGCTTTACTTCTCCGATGATATGGATTTCAATTCAAAGTTTTATTTTACATTTTACAGCACAAACACTAATAGACATCTGCGAAACAAAGCAATGCAGTCTCACAATGAAAATAGACTCAGCATTAAAACTTCTCTGCCCTTGAAACTCACATTCATTAAAACAGCATTGAAACCCACATTCAAAAAAAATACATCTGGCCAGTGGCTGATAAAGATTAACTGTGGGTCGTTTTCATATCATAGGCCCCTTGCACAGGGAACACATGTGTTCTTTGATACACCTTCCTGATTGTATTAAATTATATTCCTCGTATAATAAAGTACAGCTGTTAGAGGGCATTTTAAATGTATTGTTTTGTACATTTTTGCAGTAAACAATGAAACAAAATGCATGCACCAATAATGACAAAACTGCCCAGTTCAGAACATTTCCATCATAAAAGTCTACTCAAACTTCTACAATCCACCAGTCTCCATGTTTTGATTTTAGCTGTTATGCGTTTTAGAAGTTTTGAAGGGGAACCATATATACATATATGTATATATATATATATATATATATATATATATATATATATATATATATATATATATATGTGTGTGTGTGTGTGTGTGTGTTTGTGTCTGTGTGTGTGTGTGTGTATATATATATATATATATATATATATCTGGTCTATATTATATCCTCAAACGCTTAAAAAAGCGAACGCTGATTGATCGAACTTATTTTCGCGAAACTGCAAAATATCGAAGTGGCAGAAACTCAAATTTTTTTCCTAGGGAAAGAATTCGGTTGTCTGTTTCTGTTGCTTCGGTATTTTCAGTGTTATGGTGGAAAGTTACCGGTCAGATTCAGGTAAGTGTAAGATTGTGTGGATGTGAGTGTAAGGGTGATTTAGGTGAGTTAGGGTTAGGGCTCAGGTTAGGTGTGTGTGCGATTGAGTGGACATGAGGGTTAGGGTGGATTTAAGTGAGTTAGAGTTAGGAAGGAGGTGAGGTGAGTGTGCAATAGTGATGGACCTTAGGGTTAGGGTTTGGGTGCATAGTTTAGTATAGGGTTAGGTATCAGATTTTAGGTGTATGTGTGTGGATTTCTGTTCGTTTTGTGTGCTTGTGTTGTGTGTTTTGGATCAGCGATTTTTTTCCCTGGGAAAAAAATCGCTGATCTGACAGTTCGAGATTGTAAGCTTTCGCTTAAGTTATGTCAATCAATCAAGGTTCACTTTTTTAAGCGTTCGATGATATAATATAGACCCTATATATATATATATATATATATATATATATATATATATATATATATATATAGTTTGTCTAACTTTTTATATGGTCTGAGGAATCAGGTTTGCTTACCGCAAAAGTGCTTACCTTTTTTACTGAAGTTTATTAAACCTTTTGTACTGACGTTTATACAGGTTTTAGCCATGGTGTCCGGAGTTTCAGGTTTTCTTTTACATTTTACTGTTTGGTGGTGTTCCAGCCTTTATCTGACTACCTGACTTCATTTGTTCATAGTATAAGTAAAACAGCATGGTAATCTGGGCAAAATGACCAACCTATAAGGATAACAGCATGGTACTCTTGCTACAATAGCCATAGTATAAGGATAAGCGCACAGTACTCGGGGCACAATGGTCATAGTATAAGGATAACAGCATGGTACTCTTGCTACAATAGCCATAGTATAAGGATAACAGCACAGTACTCGGGGCACAATGGTCTTAGTATAAGGATAACAGCATGGTACTCTTGGCAGAATGGTCTCAGTATAAGGATAACTGCATGGTATTCTGGGCACAATGGCCATAGTATAAGAACAACAGCAGAGTACTCTGGACACAATGGTCTCAGTATAAGGATAACAGCATGGTATTCTGGGCACAGTGGCCATAGTATAAGGACAACAGCACAATACTCTGGGCAAAATGGTCATAGTATATGGACAGCAACACTATATTCTGGGCACAATCCTCACAGTATAAGGATAACAGCGTGGTATTCTGGGCACAATGTTCATAGTATAAGGATAACAGTACAGTACTCCGGGAACAATGGTCATAGTATAAGGATAATAGCACTGCATTCTGGGCACAATGGCTATATTATAAGGATAACTACAAAGTACTTTGGGCAGAATGGTGACAGTATAAGGATAACAGCACAGTACTCTAGGCAAAGAGATCATAGTATAAGAATAACAGCACAGTATTCTGGGCACAACAGTCACAGTATAAGGATAACACCACAGTAATCTGGGCATACTGGTCATAGTATAAGGATAACAGCACAGTACTCAGGGCAAAATGGTCATAGTATAAGGATAACAGTACAGTACTCTGGGCACAATGGCCATAGTATAAGGCTAACAGCACAATACTCTGGATGCAGTGGTCTGCTAATGGCAGAGTACTCTATAACAATGCAGTCCTCTAGGTGCAATGCCCATAAACCACCCAAGCATCTAATTGTGTTCAGCAGGGGATGGGTTACAGAACCACTTTCGATTTTTGTTGAAAAAAATTTAAGGAAAGTGTTGGACAATATTGATAGAGTGCTTAGAGATACTAAGAATTTTTAAAATGATTTTTACGAATGGTATCACTCATATCCTAGGGATAATGATGTATATTTAGTGAGACTTGATGTGATGTCTTTGTGCACTGTTACTCCAAATGATTTAAATAAACATCCGGGATTGAATGAGGCAGTTAGTATAGCCCTAATCCTGAAATTAGAAGCATTAGATAGATAGGAAAGGAAAGAAATAGGTTTACAGTATGTTTAAAATTAATAGTTTCCCACTTGATAAACAAATGGTATGACAATGTGTTGAGCAAATATACATATACATAAACTGTCATATAATTTTATTTTGTATGCAGGTATTATATATTATGACTTGAATCTTGTGGGAAGTTGAAAATTAGTTGCCTTTAGTTGATTTTAAAGTGGTCCTTATTAAATGAAGATTTTTTTTTTTAAATATGGAGGTATGTCTGATGAAGTTTTAATGAATTTAAAATGAAAGTGCTAACATTTATTAAAGTATTTGTGCTTTTATAATGGCTTTGATGTTCTTCGTGTTTCACTGTTGTAGTCATAGGTTCGTAGGTTCATAGGTTCATACTAGGCTATCTACCCTAGGGCATTTATAAGCCTAGCCAGAGTGTGTTTGGCTTTCGCCACCCAATTTAAATTAATTTTGCTATGCCTTTTTTGAGGTTAGTATACTGTGCCTCTGTCTGACAGTGACACAGAAGTGATAGCCGGGGTAAACCTATGATCTCCCATCCACTCATCAAGATTCCTCCTGAAGAGAGTCAATGTGGGACTCTGCCTAACTTGGACTGGGATTTTATTCCAGAGTGAAGGGAGCTTCTGGGTTATGAATCTGTCCCTCCAGCATGTCCTATTTATTTCAGTGCTGAGGTTCAAGTCTCTCGAGCGCGTAGCTCGATGGGATTTGGATTTTCTGAGGTGCAGCATGTCCATTTATTCCGGGTTGGACATGGCTTTATATGTCAGGCACAGATCGCCTCTGAGCAGGCGGTATGCCACTGAGTAGAGCTGGAGTTTCTTTAACCGGGCAGCATATGGCATCTGTTTGAGCCCTTTGATCCTCTTGGTGAGGTACTTTTGGGGTCTTTCCAGTTGCTGCAGGTGTCTGGTAAGGTACATCCCAAAAGGGCATTGTACTCAATTATGGGCCTGATGAGGGATGAGTAAAGAGGCACGATGACCTCCCTGATATAGATGTGAATCCCTTCATGATTAGGTGGGCTATATAAAATGTTTTTCTAACCACTTTGGCCACGTGGTTGTCAAATGAGAGATTGTTATCAACTTGGGTCCCCAGGTCCCTAATGACTTCTTCTGTACTTAATGGATTACCACCTATGTGGTAATTTGTGGGCACTTTGTTTTTGCCAAAGGGGATGACTATACACTTTTTGGCGTTTAGCTTGAGGCCATGGCTCTGGCACCAGTTGTCTGTTTCTATGAGGCCCTTTTGGAGGATGCTTGTGTCGGCTGGAGAGTTGATTATGGCGCCCAGTTTGCAGTCATCTGCGAACTTGGTCAGCTACAGTCCTTCCGTGTTGGCCTGTGCCGCCGAGAAATATATACCGAACAAGAAAGGTCCTAGGACTGAGCCTTGTGGGATGCCACTTGTAACTGGTTTGGAGTCTGACATGGCTCCAGCAATTCTAACCATGTGGGTTCTGTCCTTGAGCCAGTTTGCAACCCATCTAGTGACACAGGGGTTTATATTTAAGCTGGTGAGCTTATCTATAATGCCCGAGTAGGGTATTGTATTGAAGGCTTTTGCGAGGTCCAGGTAGGCTGTGTGGACCACCTTCCCCTTGTCAATGGCCTTGGTGACTGTTTCAAAGAAATCAACCAGGTTTAAGAGGCAGGATCTGCCCTTAACAAAGCCAAACTGGGTAGGATCCAGTGTCTGTAGGTCCCCAATATCTTTATTTATGAGGTCAATGATGATCCTTTCCATAGCTTTGCAGACCAAGCTAGTCAGGCTTATGGGGCGATAGTTTCCAGGATCCGTTGAGGCACCACCTTTGTGGAGAGGGACCACTGTTGCTGTACGCCACTCTTTGGGTACATATCCTGTAGTAAGGCTAAGATTGAACAGTAGTTTTATGTTTGGGTTTAGCTCTTCTTGGAGTTCATGTAGGACGCAGCCCGGGACACCATCTGGTCCCATTGATGCTGTGTTTTTTGCTTTGGAGAGGGCGGCTCTTACCTGAGCATCTGAGATGTCAGGGGGCAGCACTCTGTTGGGATAGATATTTGCCCTTTTGGTGGGGAGAGGGGGAGAAGTTTGCACTGAACCTGTCAGCTAGGATGTTGGCAATGTCTGTGGGCTCAGTGTATTTTTTGTCATTTTGGACTAATTCTGAGCATATCTGGGAATTCCCACCCAGGTTCCTAACATAACTAAAGAAAGCCTTGTGATTATCCTTAGTGTCCTGTGCAATTTTTCTCTCGAAGCTGGCCTTAGATGACTTTATGAGTGCCCGTAGTTTTTTGCTAATACTGATCAGAGATGCCTTCCCTTTTTGGGATTTTGCTCTATCATGTAGTAGCTTCCTCCTTCTATTGTATAGTTTGTTTATGGCTGGGGTCCACCAGACAGGATGTCTGCCTTTGGAGGATTGGGTCTTGGTTTTATTTATGATTGATGATCCATGCATTCCTGAAGGTGTTCATAGAATGCGTTTATAAAGGATTCTGCGGTCTGGGCCGTATTTTCCACAGGCCCAGGGGCTTTGAAGGATTTCACCTCGGTTTTGAGGCGTGTGAAATTTGCTTTATAGAAGTTTTTTACTGTGGTTTTCTGGGCAGGGGGTGGAGTCGGGATGGGAATATCCAGTGAGATTAGTTTATGGTCTGAACTTATCAGTGAGGGATACACTTCTGGTCTGGAGCATAGTGTCCCCATGTTGGTGATGATCAGGTCCAGTATGTTTTCCACACTTGTGGGAATGGTAACAAGTTGTTCCATAGCATTTGAGTTTATAAATTCTAGGAACCTTTGGGTTAGGGTGTTGGAGCTAGAGTAATGCTCCCAGTCTATGTTTGGGTAGTTGAAGTCGCCCAATATAATGGTGTTTGGAGAGACCTTCATATTTTCCAGTATTCTCAGGAAGGCCAAGTGGGGTTCCTGTGTTTGGGAGGGTGGTCTGTAGCAGGCTATAAACTGGAAGGCAGTTTTACCCACAGTTAGTTGCACATGGATAGTCTCTGATGCTTCGTGCTGTGCCACCAACCTGGAGGTGTGGGTATCTTTGACGAATATTGATACTCCCCCTCCTTTTGTGGTTCGGTCCAAGTTTTGGGGCCGAAAAGCATAGTATGAGGTATAACCTGGTAGTGCTTGGGTGCTCTCGGGAGCCTTGAACCAGGTTTCTGTTACTGCACAGATATCGATGTTCTCCATGCTAAGGAGAGTTTCGAGTGCGTGCATCTTGAGGTTTAGACTTCTGGCGTTGAGTAGCATTACTCTTAGTTTCCTTTCATTGTGATACCTATGGAGGTGGGTTTGTCTTTTGAGCCTTTCCAAAAAAAGGCACTATGGGGGTAGCAAGAGCCTTTGCCAATATCCAAAAGCCCAGGGGTGACAGGTGCAAGCCGTCCCTAGCGAAGCATGGTGGCTTGTCGAGCATGTCATCCCAGGCTGACAGGCATTGGATCACTTTTGAATGACACCAACACTTAAGCCAATTGTTGAAATTGATCATCTTGTCTTCATATTGTGGCATCATTCTTGGTGAGGGTAAGATGCTACTCAAGGTCAGGGTCATACCGGCCTGGGCTACATGCTCAGAGAGCTCCTCTATGTCTCTTTCATGTAGTCCAGGGAGGTACGTCTCAGGTCATTCACACCAGCATGGACAATGACTGAGTCATATTTGTACTTGCCTTGGAGTGACCTGAGTGCTTGTGTTATGTGGCGGATCCTAGTGCCCGACAGGCAGCTCACCGTGACCTTCTCCTTGTTCAGCCTGGTGAGCGGGACGTCAGTGTGCCTGACGATAGAGTCACCTATTACAAGTGTATCAGGTGTGTTGTTTAGCCTTAAGGGCTGTGACTGTTCGGCACACTGGCTTTGTGAGCTATGTGTTGCACGTGTTTTGTTTTGGGGTAGCGGTTGCTTGGGTCATCACATTTGGGTTATCTGACTGCAGGTAGCCCTCAGCTGGCCTGGATACCAGAGTCTTCTGATTTCTGCGTTGGATGCTCAGGTCATCAGGGGTATAAAACATGCAGCCAATGACATTACATCAGTCTTTTTTGCCGTGCGGTGCCCGAAGCAGAAGCAGTTTGCAAGTGCCAGTCAGCCGTCTCCTGAAGTTTTCGTTTTCGAGTTTCAGACCCTTAGTCTTCAAAAAAGATAAGTACCCAGTTGGAGATCATTTTTCTTGCTCTAACCGATGTCAGTAAAAGTTAACAATTATCTTACCTGTGGAAAGCAAATACCTCATAGAGATTTTCATTCGTACTGCATTCCCTGTTTAGGCCCAGACTACGATGTCCCTCGCTGTTGGCTTTGTGCCTTGTTCAATACTTGAACTACTCATCATCAGACTATTTTTTCAGCGAATTACTTTTGTACTCGATCTGTGTACTCCATAATCGCTTTGTTAAGCTATCCAACTACCGATCTTCTGAAAAAATGTAAGGATAAAGACAGAAACAGACCACATAGGTCCAAAACTGTCGACGACACTTCCGTTAAGCTAGCCGCCAGTCCGCCGGTACTCACTGAGGCACTTTTGCAGCCCATGATACCTGCTACTTCAGATTCGTAGGCCTCTAGTGAGACCCATTTGGAGTCCAGTATGCAGCGAGATGCTTCTTCGTCTATGGAACCTGCAGATGTCTCTATCTTGGATGGGTCCAGAGCCGCTGTGCAGGCACAGGCTTCTGAGGGTGTATTCAAGCCTACAGACATTTATATTAAACCGAAGCCATCGTTTTCATCCAGGCCAACAACTCGCACTACGCCTAGAAGACTGATGACCAAACCGCAGGCTCAGGCCTATATGCCTCAAAAACAAAAGCTTAGAATGGCTGAAGACCTTATTACCTTAATTAGGGGAAGCCAGCTTTCCCCCTCTAAGAGATCTAGAACTGATTTTCTTTCTTATTCTTCTGATCAGGAATCTGATATTTCTGCTCCTTCTGATTACCGATATTTGCCCTTATCTACTTATGAGGATTCTGATGCAGAGGATTCCATTTCCTCTCCTTCCCCTCCAGATGGTCTTTCTTTCGGTGAAACCTTGCATACTCTTAGAGAGCATTTCCGCTGGGAAAGCCAGGATTACTCTGAGTCCAAAAAGAGACTTAGGGAATGCTTACTCCTGCCTCAACTCAGGCCTTTAGCTATCCCTGCTGTTCTGGACATTGTAGATGATGCTTTCTTGGAATCTAGACTTACCCCAGACACTTTACCTCCAGCTCCCAAAAAACCTGATAGGTACTACAGAGTACCTGTCTCTCACAAGTTCCTCTTCAAGAACCGTTCTTCAGATCCAAAGACCATTTCCCAAGGACCAAAAGGCATTAAGACTACTGCTGCCAAAAATCCTACCCCTGCTGATAGAGATTCTAGAGCTTTAGACAGATGGGGTAAGAAGGTATACACTTCTGCTACTTTGGTCATTAGGGCTTTAAATTGCCAGTTTCATATGTTAAAGTATCAGCAGCATATTATGAGACTACTTAAACAGAAAATGATGTTGATTCCTGACTATGATGAACACAAAGAATTGCAAGATTTAATGCATTCAGCAGAACACGTTGGTAAGCATACTTTGCAATGTTGTTTTGATGCTTTAGAAGCATCTTGCAGGGCTGCTGCCACTGGGTCTGTACTTAGAAGGCATGCATGGCTTAAGGAACAAAACATGCCAGATCATGTTAAAACTAAATTACTGGATGCTCCCTTAAACCAAGACCACCTTTTTGGCAACAAAGCAGAAGACGTCCTTAAAAGGATGGAGGAAAAAGCTAAATCTATGCAAACTGTTAAAGATTTCCTAAAAGTACAGCCTCCCAGATTCAGTAGGCATTGGCCTTCAAAGAACTGGTCATTTCCAGTCCCTTCCAGGCCTTCTCAGTCCAAACCCAGGAACAGCAGACTACCTAGGCTACAGTCTCAGACTACGCACAGACCTAAGCAGTGGTGGGCTCCCACTTCCAAAGCAGGGAGTAGTAAGCCACCCCCATGGAAAAAAGGCACGATGACTTAACCTTAACCCTTCCAAGCCCTGCTCAGCTACCTACTCCATTAGGAGGAAAGCTCACCCTGCATGCAAAAAACTGGGAATTCATTACCCAGGACAAATGGGGTTTGAATATAGTCACCCAAGGATACAGATTCCACTTCCACAGACTACCAACCCCAAAGGGTTGGCCAGACCTACCCCCCAAATCAATGGGTGGAGGCCCAACAGCAGGTTCTCTCTCTTCTCAGTATCAGGGCTATTCAACCTGTCCCAGCAGAACAAAGGGGGCAAAGTTTTTATTCAAGACTTTTTCTGGTACCCAGAAAAGACAACTCCTGGTGTCCTATCCTGGAACTCTCTATTCTCAACACCTTTCTGGTAGTTCCAATTTCAAAATGCTAACTCTTCAACAGCTTCTTCCTATGTTAGCCAAGGATGCCTGGCTGGCAACCCTAGACTTAAAGGAAGCTCACCTGCACATTCCAATAAGGGAATCCTGCAGGAAATTCCTACGCTTCAGGGCAGGCTCCATGCACTATCAGTTCTCTGCACTTCCCTTTGGCTTATCTACTGCACCCAGGGTATTCATAAAGTGTCTAGCTCTAGCCATTGCATTTTGCAGGCAGAGAAATATTCAAATTTACCCATACTTGGACGATTGTCTGATTCAGGCAAAAAGCCAGGACTTGCTATTACAACACCTAGCATTCGTAAAGAAACTTCTAATCTCACTGGGTTACACCATCAGTGAAAAGAAATCTCACCTAGTACCCTGCCAACAGATTGTATTCCTGGGAGCAAGCTTGAACACAACTTCCCAGATGGCATTCCTCACTCCAGAGAAACAAGTTTATTTGACAACCTACTTCAAACTACTGTCCACAAAACCCCAGATATCTGCAAAGAAAATACTGCAAGCCTTGGGGTACATGGCCTCTTGCATTCTACTAATTCCATATGCAAGACTGCATATGAGGAAACTCCAATGGTATCTAAAAGGCCTATGATGTCAACATTCTCAGGACCTGGAAACAATGATTTCTATCATTCCTTGTATGAAGACAGAGTTCCTTTGGTGGGCAGAGGAAGGCACAGCAAGGGACTCCCTTTCACTCTACCACCTGCCGCCCAAACCCTAACAACAGACACATTAGAATATGCATGGCGGGGCATTGCATTCAAGGCAAATGGAACCCAAGACAGATGCACCTGCATATCAATCAAAAAGAAATGTTAGCTGTACAGAATGCTCTGACAGCCTTCAAAGACCGTACTCTTCCAGGACAACTATTGGTAAAGATGGACAGCACCACAGTTATGTGGTACATAAACAAGCAGGGGGGAGTCCACTCGTACCCTCTCTGCAGACCAGCCATGGCTCTGTAGAACAAAGCCTTGAGCTACCAAGCACATCTACAAGCTCAATTCCCGCCAGGCAAACTAAATTCACTGGCAGATGACTTAAGCAGAAATCTCATGGACCCACATGAATGGAAACTAGAACCCAAAATTTTCAACCTCCTGAGGAACAAATGGGGGACTCCAGAGGTAGACCTATTTGCCTCCTCTCAGAACTACCAGTTGAATAAATTCTGCACAAGAACTCCCCACAATCAAGCTTGGAAAATGGATGCCCTGTCCTTTACCTGGGAAAGCTTCTCAGTTTATGCCTTTCCCCCTTTGCCTCTCCTCTCAAAGGTTCTACTAAAGATAAAACAGGACAAGCCAAGGACAATACTGATTGCACCAGACTGGCCACACCAGCACTGGTAACCCCTCTTGTGCAGTATGATACTGCTGCAACCATGGCACCTGCCTCAGACCCCTTCCCTGCTGTCCCAGCAGGTGGGCCATTTTCTGCACCCTCAGCTTGAAACCCTGAACCTTGCAGCCTGGCTAATTCCTTGAGTTCTCCTTTAGCATCCCTCAGTAAGCAGGTGCTGGATGTCATTCTGGAGGCAAGGAGGCCTAGTACTAGAAAATCCTATGCTGAAAAGTGGAAAATATTCTGTTCCTGGAGCCAAGCTCAGGGGATGGGCACAAGGGTGCCCAGCTTACCTCATATTCTGCAGTACTTAACAAAAATGCTCCATAAGGGCCTATCCTTCTTGTCAATTAAAATTCATGTCTCTGCCATTTCAGCACATTATACTACTGAGCCACCCCTCTTCTCTTACCCCTTGCTAAAACAATTCCTTAGAGGGGCCAAAAATTTAAGACCCACCAGGAGAGCTCCCACTCCAGCCTGGGACCTTAACTTTGTATTGGAAAAGCTCACCCACCCCCCACCTTTGAGCCAGTGGGAACAGCAGAGTTGAAATTCCTTTCTTGGAAAACAGCCTTCCTGCTATCCATCACTTCAGCAAGAAGAGTGTCTGAATTACAGGCCCTCGTGGCATTGGAACCCTTCCTTATCTTCCATGCAGACAGGGTTTTCCTCAGGACTTATCCTTCCTTTATGTCCAAGATGATGTCTATTGTGGCCCTAAATCAGTCCATTAATTTGCCTACTTTTTTCCCTAGTCCACAAAACAAAGGGGGATGAATACTGCACTCTCTGGATGTGTACAGACAACTTAGATTTTATTTAGACAGGACTAAGCCTCTCAGAAAATCTGAACAGCTGCTAGTTGGCTTTGCTGCAGGGGCTGAGGGGAAGGCCATTTCAAAGCAAACCATTTCCAAATGGATAGCACATTGCATTAATTTCTGCTACAAGCACCATGGAAAACCTACCCCACAGGGGATCAGATCACATTCCACCAGGGATGCATCTACCTTTTCTCAGAGGAGTCCCTACCAGGGACATCCTAGAAGCTGCTACCTGGAGCTCTGTACATACCTTCACCAAGCATTACCAGATGCCTGTCTTTTCTAAATCCAGAGCTGGATTTGCCACTGCAGTCTTGCAGGGCTTAATAGCTGGTCCTAATGCTCTTTATCTTCCTCCTCCCTTCCTTAGCTTTTGGAATCAACCTAAATGTGATGTCTGCAACAGTGAAACATGAAGAACATAGTATACATTTACCATAAATGTAGATGTTCAGGTGTATTCACTGTTGCAGTCCTGGTTACCCTCCCTCCAGCCCCCTGACTTCTATTGGCTCTACCTTCCTTCTTGTTTGGTATATTTATTTTTTCTGGTGTATTTGCTTTTTGATGGGGGTGTACCATACCATATAATTGCTTCCTATTGTGGGAGCACCTGACATCTGGGACAAGGAAAAACTGATGTAATGGCATTGGCTGCATGTTTTATACCCCTGACCCCCTGACGTCATGGAAGAAGAGACAGCATCCGATGCAGAAATCTGAAGACTCTGGTATTCAGGCCAGCTGATGGCTACCTGCAGGCAGATAACCCAAATGTGATGACTGCAACAGTGAATACACTTGAACATCTACATTTATGCTAAGTGTACACAACTGTACTTTTTAATCCTTTCCCCAGCTACTATTTGTGTTTTATTGGTTTGAGTTTTTCAGATGTGTGTCTTGGATTTCTGATAAATCTATAGAATTTTTAGATGTGTGCATTAAAACTGATGAAGGTAAAAGATTTAACACAGGTATTTATAGAAGACTATGCAGAAGGAATGTTTTATTATATAAAACCAGTATGCACTCCAGTCATGTGACTAAGAATGTCCTTTAGGGACAGTTTTAAAGAGCCTTGTGGATCCACAATGATAATGTGGAGTTGCAAGTTACTTCAAGTAACATGAAGAAGGATTTCTTACAACAGTGTTATACTGTAAGTGAATTAGATAAAAATCTACAGAGGCATGGTCTGTTCGAGATACGGTGCGGAGACTGTATCTCAGACTCAGTTGAAGAAGTAGCTGTGGTACCTAAACAGACAAGTAAACCTTCTAATAAGAATAGGCTTCCCATTACTTATTCAAGTGATATTAACATTACTTGTGAAGCTATTAAGAAATATTGACCAGTTTTATTGGTTAACTTGGATCTCAGGAGAGTTTCAGATGATAAACCCGTTTTCATTTAGAAATATGTAACTTGTCACTGACATGACAGTTATGTTATAGGAATTTTGAACAGATTTCTTTTGATGCATGAGATAGATGTGGGACATTTTGGTGTAGACTATGTCAGGCTGGTCAATATATTTGGAGTTGTACCTCTGTGGTAAAGTCACAAACTAAGCAAGAAATTAGTTTTGATTTTTATGCCAATTGTAAGACCAATAATTTAATATACTCTGCTAAATGCACAAAGTGTGAAGCTTTCTACATTGGGAAAACCAATAGAATGTTTAAAGAAAGGATTCTAGAACACATGGGGGACATACATAACCAGAAGAGTACAAGTGCATTATCTCAACATGTAATACTGAACCAGAGCACGCACAGTTTTAAATTTATTGTATTAGAATTCATGTCTGAAATATTTTTGGGTAGGGACTTTAAAAATATCACTAATAAGAAATAAATTAAATGGTACTTATTTTGAAAAGAAATGTATTTTCAGGCCTGAATAAACATGATTCTTTGAAGCCAGTTCTTAAGTCTTGGCCCTTTAAATATTAATATTTAAATTTCAGAGAGATATGTACCTTTTTCATGATACTATTGGTTCTGATACGTTTTCCATGTCACTGATTTAATATTCATGTTTTTAAAGGGGTATGTTGATACAGCACATCTTTATTGGCCAGTTCCTTGCTCCAGTGGGCTGTGCTTTTAGAATGGAAGATTGTCTTCATTGGAGAATGTCTTTTTGAAATTCTTATATATGTGTGAGTGGTTTGTCTAACTCTTTATATTGTCTGAAGAAACAGATTTGTTTTCTGTGAAAGTGCTTACCTTTTTTACTGAAGTTTATCAAACCATTTTTTACTGAAGTTTATTACAGTTTTAAGCCGTGGTGTCTGAAGCTCCAGTTTTTCTTTTGCATTTTACTATTTGGTGGTGTTCCAGCCTTTATCTGACTACCTGACTTCATTTGTTCATATTATAAGGATAACACCACAGTACTCTGGGCAGAGTGGCCATAGTATAAGGATAACAGCATGGTACCCTGGGCACAATGGTCATAGTATAAAGATAACAGCACAGTACTCTGACCACAAGGGTCTAAGTATAAGGATAACAGCACCATTCCCTGGGCACAATGGCCATAGTATAAGGATATGAGCAGAGTACTATGGGCACAGTGGGCATAGTATAAGGTTAACAGCACAGTACTCTGGTTAAAATGGTCATAGTATAAGGATAACAGCACAGTATTCTGGGCACAATGACCATAGTGTAAGGAAACAAGCAGAGTACTCTGGGCACAGTGGGCATAGTATAAGTATATACAGCACAGTACTCTGGATACAATGGTCATAGTATAAGGCTAACAGTGGAGCACTCTGAGCACAATTGCCATAGTATAAGACCAGTAGCACAGTACTCTGGGCACAGTGGTCATTGTGTAAGCCTAACAGCAGAGTACTCTGTGCTCAATGGTCAAAGTATAAGGCTAATGGCACAGTTCTCTATAACAGAACAGCACTCTTAGCACAATGTCCATAACCCACCCATGCATCCAGTTGTGTCCAGCAGAGGATGGGTTACAGAGCCACTTTCCATTTTTGTTGAAAAAAGTTTAAGGAAAGTCTTGGACTATACTGATGGTGTGCCTAGAGATACTAAAAATGTTTTCAATGATTTCTATCAATTGTATTGATCATATCCTAGGGATAATAATGTATATTTAGTGACATTTGATGTGATGTCTTTTTTTGCTATTATTCATAATGATTTAGGTATAGAGAATGTTAGGATATATTTAAGTAAGAACAGTGATTTTACAGTTGGGAAGACAAATTTGATTTGTATTTTGATTGATATGATTTTAGAAAACAATGTTTTATATTTCACAATGAGTTTTTTCTTCAAAGATTTGGAGTAGCTATCGGCACGGCTTGTGATAATGGCTATGCCAACCTCCTCTTAGCCCACTTGGAGCAAATTCATGTTTTCAAGAATAACCCTTATACACAGTATTTTAATTTTTACAGGAGATTTGTGGATGTTGTGTTCTTTGTATAGACTGGCAGTTTATATGACTTGACTGTTTTTCTTTTAATTACCTTCACAGTACCAAAACGTTTCTGAAGTTCAGCCGTCATGTTTCTGATAAATCTATAGAATTTTTAGAAGTATTAAAATTGAAGAAGTAGAAAGATTTAACATGGGGATTTATAGAAAACTATACAGAAAGAATGCTTTATTACATAAAACCAGTATGCACCTCAGTCCTTTAGGGACAGTTTACAAGAGCCATGTGCATCCACAAAGATAATGTGGAGTTGAAAGTTACTTTGAGTAACATGAAAAAAAAAACAAAAAAATCTTGCTTTTTTCCCATTTTCTGAAATTTAAGAAAGTTCAGTTACAGATTTGCTGTTCTGAACTGTTTGTAAGTTTCTTGAAGGCCAGTGCTTGCTTGCACTAAAGGGAAGTCTTTGTGTTCACCAGTGGCAATGGTTAACACTGAACAGCCTGCATGTCCCTGTAGGAGTGATTACTGCCTAGAAGCTGTAGTTTTATTGGCGATTTTGGGTCAATTCTAAACTCCTTGATCTCTATCTCTTATAACCCTGCAACCCTCTTTTAGCGCAGTCTTGCGCACAGAGCAGCGTCGGGCAGCGCCGCTTAAACAAGCTTAAACTATTAAACAAGTGTACAAAACTGTAAACTAAAACAAAAGCAATGCAGCTCCGGTGACAATAAAGGCTGTCTTCTCAGTCCCAATATATATAATCCACAAATGCAAAATGTGTAGTTATAGAGTTAAAAATAGGTTTAATGGTGCACCAGATAAACAAAACTTAATACATCCACTGATTTAGCGCTTTCGTCTCCGTCCAGAGACTTCTTCAGAATCAATTAACAAAATGATCTTATGTCTTATATATACATAAAATGGGCTGGCAATCAAGATTGATTAATTGATAAATTATCTCTTAAAGAACCACCTTACATATTGAACCGCCAAGGAATTAATATATATATATATATATATATATATATATATATATATATATATATATGGGTCCCTATCTATTCACCGACAATTCATTTCACTGAAACTCATTTCGTCGCAGTTCATTTCGTCGACAGAAAGATGTGCCCCTTCAAATTGAGGGGGCTTCCCCCCCACACCCCATTAGGGGGCTGTGCCCCCACACCCCTAACTATATATATAAACCCAAGTGTTGCACAACATTGGGAAACGGGCGACATCTTTCTGTCGACGAAATGAACTGTCGATTAAATGAGTGTCAGTGAAATGAATTGTCGGTGAATAGATAGGGACCCATATATATATATATATATATATATATATATATATATATATATAATATGTAGTGTATAATGTATTGTATTTGATGCATATGTACAGAAACAATAAATTTGTGCTAAACAGAAACTTTATAACACCACAACTTAATGAAATAATCAGAGACAGCCGATTCCACCGGAATGTAAACAATTCCGTGCTGTCTTGTCCTATATCTGCGACCACCAAAAAATGAAAGCCAATGTATTCATAACAAACATTTAAAATATTTAAATATTTAAATATATCTATGTTAAAATATATCTATGTTAAAATGATTGTGCTCATTTATAGGCATATAAGTAGTAATACACTATAAAAAATATCAATACACTATAAAAAATAGTTTGCTAAAAAATCACTGTAGCATTCACTGTAAAAATGTGTACATAACATAAAAATAGGCTGTTACATAAATAAACACTTCAAGGACATCATAAAAACCCCTAACATATGTATATGTAATAAATATAGATATAAATATTATAGAAATAAAATAAATGTGTAACGGATATACAATGTAATATAGAACAATGTCACCAAATCAATTAAAATTCATTTGAGTTTAAATAATTTAACTAATTTAAAATTCCTCGTATGAATTGAAATGGTCCCTACAAAATATCTAAAAAGTATCAAGTAAATAAATAAATAAATAAGTAGCTATAATACCCATTGCAACTATTAGGTCATATAATGCAATACTTGAAAAAACTCGAAAAACACGCTGCCCTTTTAATCTGGTTTCTAATTATTGTTTTTTATTTTTATTTTTATTTATATTGTTGTTGTTGATATTGTTATTGTTATGTTTCTTTGGGTCTGCCGCAAGTAATTTTAATGCTGCAGACTCAGATGCAGACTTCAAATTTTGGGTAACAGAAGAGGTGAAATACCCTGAAAGAGGTGGTGATTGGGAAACACAACTGGAGTTTAGAGAAATTATTTGGCAGCTAAGACTCGATGCATGCTGTGGTAAGGGTCTAAATGACCATATTTCTATAAACCCAGCATTAAAATTACTTGCGGCAGACCCAAAGAAACATAACAATAACAATATCAACAACAACAATATAAATAAAAATAAAAATAAAAACAATAATTAAAAAACAGATTAAAAGGGCAGTGTGTTTTTCGAGTTTTTTCAAGTATTACATTATATGACCTAATAGTTGCAATGGGTATTATATCTACTTATTTATTTATTTATTTACTTGATACTTCTTAGATATTTTGTAGGCACCATTTCAATTCATATGAGGAATTTTAAATTAGTTTAATTATTTAAACTCAATTGAATTTTAATTGATTTGGTGATATTGTTCTATATTACATTGTATATCCGTTACACATTTATTATATTTCTATAATATTTATATCTATATTTATTACATATACATATATTAGGGGTTTTTATGATGTCCTTGAAGTACTTATTTATGTAACAGCCTATTTTTATATTATGTACACATTTTTACAGTGAATGCTACAGTGATTTTTATAGCGAACTATTTTTTATAGTGTATTAATATTTTTTATAGTGTATTACTACTTATATGCCTATAAATGAGCACAGTCATTTTAACATAGATATATTTTAACATAGATATATTTAAATATTTAAATATTTTAAATGCTTGTTATGAATACATTGGCTTTCATTTTTTGGTGGTCGCAGATAGGGCAAGACAGCCTGAAATTGTTTACATTCCGGTGGAACTGGCTGTCTATGATTATTTCATTAAGTTGTGGTGTTATAAAGTTCCTGTGTAGCACAAATTTATTGTTTTTGTACATATGCATCAAATACCATGCATTATACACTACGTATTTTATATATATATATATATATATATATTCCATTCCTTGGTGGTTCAATATGTAAGGTGGTTCTTTAAGAGATAATTTATCAATTAATCAATCTTGATTGCCAGCCCATTTTATGTATATATAAGACGTAAGATCTGTTTGTTAATTGATTCTGAAGAAGTCTCCGGAAGGAGACGAAAGTGCTAAATCAGTGGATGTATTAAGTTTTGTTTATCTGGTATATCCATTAAACCTGTTTTTAACTCTATTGGACTACACATTTTGCATTTGTGGATTATATATTGGGATTGAGAAGACAGCCTTTATTGTCACCGGAGCTGCATTGTTTTTGTTTAAGCTTAAACTATTCCCGGCTCCACAAAGTCTGCTCATCACCTTTTCCCTTAGAACTGCTCTAAATCTCAAATTAAGCACTCTATTCTCATTCTAAAGCCATGCACTTGCTCGTATAAGTAATCTCATAGGTAAACACAAACTAAAGCACTACATCCTCTTATACTCCTTCAAAGCACTTGCTCCCTATTGGTTCTTTCTTATCAGTCAATACGTAGTTCCCTATAATATTCAGGCATGTCCAAAGGTCAGTTTTGAGTTTACTCTCCAGTCCAGCTGGTGAATCTGGGAATCTTGAGGCAATATTACAACTGCCATATGTATACAGACCACCCTCTCCTCCTCCCAACAAGCTCAAATATATGTGAGAGATGCAACTATATAGCCAAACCTGGAGGCTAAGCTCTCTCAACCCAGTACTGGCACAGCTTGTCAGGAGGAGAAGGTAACCACACACACACCACAAATCCAGTCTCACATAGACCTATCGCATCAGCAAACCAAACACATAAACACACAAAAACATACTCGGAAGCTCTAAATAAAAATCTGCCTAAGCAGCAGAGACCTCCAAAGCAGACATCCAAGCAACACCTGCCACGAAACAATATCCACGTAGCACATAGCTCACAAAGTCAGTGTGCCACACAGTCACAGCCCTTAAGGCTAAACAACACACCTAATACACTTGTAATAGGTGACTCTATTGTCAGACACACTGACGTCCCACTCACCAGGCTGAACAAGGAGAAGGTCACTGTAAGCTGCCTGTCTAGTGCCAGGATCCGCCACATAACACAAGCACTCAGGTCACTCCAAAGCAAGTACAAGTATGACTCCATCATTGTCCATGCTGGTGTGAATGACCTGAGACGTACATCCCTGGACTACATGAAAAAAGACATACAGGAGCTCTTTGATGATGTAGCCCAGGCCGATATGACCCTGACCTTGAGTAGCATCTTACCCTCACCAAGAATGATGCCACAGTATAAAGACAAAATGATCAATTTTAACAATTGGCTAAAGTATTGGTGTCATTCAAAGGGGATCAACTGTCTGTCAGCCTGGGATGACATGCTCGACAAGCCACGTTGCTTCACTAGGGACTGCTTTCACCTGTCACCCCTGTGTTTTTGAATACTGGCTAAGGCTCTTGCCTCCCCCATAGTGCTTTTTAGGCAAGGCTCAAAAGACAAACCCACCCCCATAGACAACACAAAGAAAAAAAAACTAAGGGTAATGCTGCTCAATGCCAGAAGTCTAAACCTCAAGATGCACGCACTCGAGACTCTCCTCAGTATGGAGAATATCGATATCTGTGCAGTAACAGAGACCTGGTTCAAGGCTCCTGAGAGCACCCCAGCACTACCAGGCTAAACTTCATACCATGCTTTCCGGCCCCAAAACTCGGACCGAACCACAAAAGGAGGGGGAGTATCCATATTTATCAAAGATACCCACACCTTCAGGCTAGTGGCACTGCATGAAGCTTCGGAGACCATCTATGTGCAACTAACAGTGGGCAAAACTGCCTTTCAGTTTGTAGCCTGCTACAGACCACCCTCCCAAACACTGGAACCTCACTCGGCTTTCCTGAGAACACTGGAGAATAAGAAGGTCTCTCCAAACACTATTATATTGGGTGACTTCAACTACCCAAACATCGATTGGGAAAACTACTCAAGCCCAAACACCCTCGCCCAATGGTTCCTAGGAAACATACTGGATCTGGTCATCACCAACATGGGGTCTCTATGTTCCACACCAGAGGTATGCCCCTCATTGGTAAGATCAGACCATAAACAAATCTCACTGGACATCCATATTCCATCCCCACCCCTAGCCAAGGAAACCACAGTGAAGAACTTCTCAAAAGCAAACTTCACACTTCTCAAAACTGAGGTGGAATCCTTCAATGCCCCCGGGCCAGTGGACAATATGGCCCAAAATGCAGAATCCTTTACAAAAGCATTCTATGGACACCTACAGGAATGCATGGAGCATGCTATCCCAAATGAAAACCAAGACTCACTCCTCCAAAGGCAGGAGACCTGTCTGGTGGACCCCAGCCATAAATAAGCTATACAACAGAAGGAGAAAGCTACTACATGACAGAGCAAAATCCCAAAAAGGGAAGGCGTCACTGATCAGTACTAGCAAGAAACTATGATCCCTCATAAAATTTTGTAAGGCCAGCTTTGAAAGAAAAACTGCACAACACACTAAAGATAATCACAAGGCCTTCTTTAGTTATGTCAGAAACCTGGGAGGCAACTCCCAGATATGCTCTGAGTTAGTGCAAAATGGCAAAAAAATTCACTGAACCCACAGACATTGCCAACATCCTGGCAGAAAGTTTCAGTGCAAACTTCTCCCCCCTTTTCTAGCAGAAGCATGGTCTGTTTGAGATACAGTGGGGAGACTGTATTTCTTAGACTCAGCTGAAGAAGCAGCTGTGGTGCCTACACAGACCAGTAAATGTTCTAATAAGAATAGGATTCTCCTTACTTATTCAAGTAATATTAACTTTACTTCTGAGGCTATTAAGAAATATTGGCCAGTTTTATTGATTAACTCAGATCTCAGGAGAGTATTTGATGATAAACCCCTGTATTCATTTAGAAATAACTTGTTGCTGAAGCGACAGTTATGTTATAAGAATTTTGAACAAATTATTTTTGAGGTATCAGTAGATGTTCGACATTTTGGTGTAGACTATGTAAGGCTTGTCAATATATTTGGAGTTGTGCCTCTCTGGTTTACTCACAAACTAAGCAAGAAATTAGTTTTAATTTTTATGCCAATTGTAAGACAAATCATATAATATACTATGCTAAATGCATGACATGTGAAGCTTTCTACAAAGAAAGCCAATAGAATGTCTAAAGAAAGGATTCTAGAACACATGGAGGACAAAGTAATCAAAAGAGTACGAGTGCATTAGCTCAACAGGTATTACAGAACCGGAGCAGGCACAGTTTTACATTTCTTGTACTAGAATGATGGTCTGAAAATTTGGGGGGAGGGGACTTTAAAAATATCACTGAAAAGAAAGAAATGAAATGGATACTTCTTTTGAAAGGAAATATATTTCCAGGGCTGAATTTTAAGACTTTCGGCATTTCCTGGTTAGGGGTCCCCACAGTGGAACTCCGGTCCGCTCATGATTGGCAGTGGATTTTTACGGTGCTGAGTTACCAGCCCGACACCCAGCCTTCAATGAAGGCATGCTCATTCACGGTCTCACCTACCTGCATGTCTTTAATATCACTCGACCACGGGGAAAACATATAGACTCCACACAGAAGGCGGTCCAGCCGAGAATCGAATGGGGGAACCTCTTGCTGTGAGGCGACAATGCTAACCAAATGAACATGTGTTTTTGAAGCCAGTTCTTAAGTCTCGGCCCTTTAAACATTAATATTTACATGTCAAAGAGGTGTGCACCTTTTTCATGATAGCATTGGTTCTGATAAGTTTTTCATGTCACTGTTTTATTATTCATGTTTTTAAAGGGGAGTTTTGATACAGCACATCTTTACTGTCCAGTTCCTTGCTCCGGTGGGCTGTTCTTATTAGAATAGAAGGCTGTTTTCATTGGAGAATGTCTTTTTGAAATTTATATGAGTGGTTTGTCTATGGTCTGAAGAAGCGGGTTTGTTTACTGCAAAAATGCTTACATTTTTTACTGAAGTTTATTAAACCTTTTTTACTGAAGTTTATGAAAGTTTTTGCCATGGTGTTCAGAGCTCCAGTTTTTCTTTTACATTTTACTGTTTGGTGGTGTTCCAGCCTTTATCTGACTACCTGACTTTGTTTGTTTATAGTATAAGGATAACGGCACAGTACTCTGGGCACAATGGCGATAGTATAAAGATAACAGCTTGGTACTCTTGCTACAATAGCCATAGTATAAGGGTAACTGCAAAGTACTCTGGGCACAATGGTCATAGTATAAGGAAAACAGCATGGTATTCAGGGCACAATGGCCATAGTATAAGGAAAACAGCACAGTACTCTGGGCACAATGGTCATAGTATAAGGATAGCAACACTATATTCTGGACACAATGGTCACAGGATAAGGATAACAGCATGGTATTCTGGGCACAAAGGTCATTGTATAAGGATAACAACATGGTATTCTGGGCACAATGGCCATAGTATAAGGATAACAGCACAGTACTCTGGGCACAATGGTCATAGTACAAGGATAAGAGCACAGTACTCTGGCCACATCGTTCATAGTATAAAGATAACAGTACGGTACTCCAGGCACAATGGCCATAGTATAAGGATAACAGCATAGTACTCTAGGCACAATGGTCAAAGTATAAGGATAACAGCACAGTACTCTGGGCACAGTGGGTATAGTATAAGGTTAACAGCACAGTACTCTGGATGCAATAGTCATAGTATATAGCTAACAGTGCAGTACTCTGGGCACAATGGCCATAGTGTAAGGCTAGCAGCACAGTACCCTGGACACAGTGGTCATAGTATAAGGCTAATGGCACAGTACTCTATAACAGAGCAGTAGTCTAGGCACAATATCCATAAACCACCCATGCATCCAATTGTGTACAACAGAGGATTGGTTATAGAGTCACATTCGATTTTTGTTGACAAAATTTAAGTATAGTGTTGAACAATATTGATAGTGTGCTTAGAGCTACTAACAATTTTTTGAATGATTTCTACGAATGGTATCGATCGTATCCTATGGATAATGATGTATGTTTAGTGACATTTGATTTGATGTCTTTGTTCACTGAATGCGGGGATATATTTAAGTAAGAACACTGATTTCACAGTTGGCAAGATAAATTTGATTTGTATTTTGATTGATTTGATTTTAGAAAACAATGTTTTTATGTTTTACAATGAGTTTTTTCTTCAAAGAGTTGGAGTAGGTATGAGCATGGTTTGTGATAATAGCTACACCAGGCTTGCTTTACCCCATTTGGAGCAAGTTCATGTTTTCAACAATAACCCTTATACACAGCATTTTAATTTTTATAGGAGATTTGTGGATGTTGTGTTTTTTGTATGGACTAGACGTTTAGATGAATTGACTGTTTTTTTTTAATTTTACCTTCACAGTACCTTGATGTTTCTGATGTTTAGACATCACTCTTCTAATAAATCTGATAAAAAAAAAAATTTGAAGCTTGTTTCTTACCTTTCCTGTAAGTTGTCTAGTCCAGAAACAGATTTGCTGTATCTAGGATTGTTTGTAAGCTTCTGAGCCCCCAAGCCTTTCTGTGTTGGAGGGAAGCCTTCTAGCTTAATTTTGTTTCTTAGAACTTGCCAGTTTTCTAGTTTCAGCACTCAAATCTATTTCTTTGAACTCAGCACTTGTTCAGAACTCATTGTAAGCACTAAATAAGATACAAATTACTACAGCACTCAACTTTCCACACTTGTCTAGAGGAAAACAGTTTTTAGTACTTAATAATTAAGCACCTATCCAGGCATGTCTAAGGGTCAGCTCCCGGTGTTTTCTCCTGTCTGCCTGATGAACCTGGGTATCTTGGGGCAATGCAGCAATTGTCTCATGTACACAGACAACCCTCTCCTCCTACCACCCAACACTACAACCTGTGAGAAGTGCACTTATATAGCCAAACTAGAAGCAAAGCTCTCTTCACCCAAGACTGGACTAGACACTCAAGAGGAGAAGGTAAACACTTGCACCACACCACACTCAGCACATAGTCCCTCAAAATCTACACCATCAAAACACAGACATTGAAACTCAAAATGCAAACCTACATTCGTGGATGCTCTCAAAAAAAATCTACCCAAGCAACAGGGACCTCCAAAGCAGAAACGCTAGCAACCTCCACCCCCCCCCCCCAACACAACCCAAATGACACATAGCCTACAAACTCAGTGTGCCACTCAACCACAGCCCATAAGGCATAACAATGTACCCAACACTCTAGTCATAGATGACTCTATAGTCAGGCACACTGATGTTCCATTCACCAGGCTAAACAAGGAGAAAGTTACAGTCAGCTGCCTGTCAGGTGCCAGGATCCGCCATATAATGCATGCACTCAGGTCACTTCACAAGTACAAATATGATTCAGTCATTGTACATGTTGGTGTGAATGACCTGAGATGTAGCTCACTGGAATTCATGAAAAGAGACATGGAGGAGCTGTCCGATCTTGTAGCTCAGGCAGATATGACCCTAGCCCTGAGTAGCATCCTGCCATCAGCCAGAATGATACCACAGTACAAGGACAAAATGATTGATTTCAACAATTGGCTAAGCTTCTGGTGTCATTCTAAGGGGATCCAGTATCTGTCTGCCTGGGAGGACATGATCGACAAACCACAGTGCTTTGCCAGAGATGGCCTGCACCTGTTACCCTTGAGATTCTGGATAATGGCTAAGGCTCTTGCTACCCCTATAGTGTCTTTTTTAGGCAAGATTTAAATGACAAATTCACCACTGTAACAGTACAAACAAGCAAAATCTGAGGGCAATGCTACTTAATGCTAGAAGTCTAAACCTCAAAATGCACTCACTAGAGGCACTCCTTAAAATGGAGAACATCAACATCTGTGCAGTGACAGAGACCTGGTTCAAGGCTCCAGAGAGCACCCCTACATTACCAGACTATAATTCATACCACACCTTTCGGTCACCTAACCTGGACCGAAGCACTAAAGGCGGAGGTGTGTCTATATTCATTAAGAATATCCACACCTCCAGGCTAGTTGCTCAGCATAATGCGTCCAAGATTATCCAAGTGCAGCTAACTCTGAGCAAGACCGCAATCCAAACTGTAGCTTGCTACAGATCCCCCACCATGCCTCAGGATTCCCACTCCTCATTTCTTGATACACTGGAAAATATTAGGTTACAACCTAACACCCTAATAATGGGTGATTTCAACTACCCCACCATTAACTGGGAAAACTACTCATGTACCAACTCTTGTGCTCAACGTTTTCTGGAATTCATAAATTCCAACACCTTGGATCAACTTATCCACACCCCCACCAGGGGCAGCGATATCCTAGACCTTGTCATTACCAACATGGACAACCAGTATTCCACATTAGAGGTCAATTCCTCGTTGGTCAGATCCAACCACAAGTAAATCAACATAGACATCCACATCCCACCCACACCCAACATTAGGGAAACCACCGTAAAAAAATTCTCCAAAGCCAACTTCACGCTTCTTAAGACAGAAGTGGCAAACTTCATGACACCCATGCTGATGGGCAATAGAGGTACGACTGCTGAATCCTATGCAATTGCACTTTATAAGCACTTAAACGAGTGCATGGATTGTGCAATCCCTAACAGAACCAATATGCTATTCTCCAAAAAAAGGAAGCCAATCTGGTGGTCCCCTGCCATAAACAAACTCTACAACAGAAGAAAGAAACTATTGCAAACAAGAGTAAAATCCCATGATTGGAGGAACTCCATGGTCTGCCTCAGTAAGAAGTTGAGATCCCTCATAAAATCTTCCAAAGCTAGTTATTAAAACAAAATCACCACTGATTCTAAAGACAACCACAAAGCATTCTATAGCTATGTCAAGAATCTCAATGGCAACACTCAGATCTTCTCTGAGTTACATCACAATGGCACTAAATATACAGAACCAACTGATATTGCCAACATCCCGGTAGATAGGTTCAGTGCTAACATTACCCCTCTCTCATCCCCTAAAGGGCCCATCTCTGTACCGGAAGAATGCAAAGTTCCTGTAATCACGGCTGCTCAGGTAAAAAACACACTCTCCAAAGCCAAGAACACAGCATCCATGGGACCTGACAAAATCCCAGGCTGTGTTCTACATGAACTACAGAATGAACTGGCACCTCACCTAAGTACCATGTTCAATCATAGCCTCACCTCAGGCTTTGTGCCCACTGAATGGTGCACAGCAACGGTTATCCCACTCTACAAACAGGGAGCCACCATGAACCCCAGGAACTACCACCCCATTATCCTGACGAGACTGGTCTGCAAGTCTATGGAACATATCATCATGGAACTTATAAACAATGACATTGGTAATCTATAAACTCTGGACCCTACCCAGTTCGAGATTGTAAAAGGCAGATTATGTCTCCTAAACCTGATAGACTTCTTTGAAGTGGTCACCAAAGCTGTAGATGAGGGTAAGGTGGTTCATACAGCCTATCTAGATCTCTCCAAGGTTTTCAACACCATTCCCCACTCTGGAATTATAGATAAACTCACTAAACTAGGCATAAATCCCTATGTCACAAGATGGGTTGCCAACTGGCTCACTGACCGAACCCACACTGTGAAACTAGCAAACTCTAAATCCAACTTCAGACCAGTGACAAGTGGAGTAGCACAGGGTTCAGTCCTAGGTCCTCTCCTGTTTGGTATCTACTTCTCTGAAGTACAGGCTAACACAGAAGGTCTTTGGCTAACAAAGTTCGCAGATGACTGCAAATTAGGAGCCATAATCAAAATTCCTAATGATGTGGCTATCCTACAAAAGGGCCTCAATGAGACAGATGTCTGGTGTCAAAGTCATGGCCTCAAGCTCAATGCCAAAAAGTGCATTGTCATTCCCTTTGGTAAAAACCTCTGTACACACGAACTACCACATAGGTGGTAGTCTACTTAACACCGAAAGTGTGATAAGAGACCTTGGGACATAGGTGGACAGTAGTCTCTCCTTTGATAATCAGATCGCCACAGTAGTCAAGAAATCCTTCTACATGGCACATGTCATCACAAAAGGTTTCTCATCCAGGAAAAAGGAGGTCATTGTTCCCCTCTACTCATCACTCATTAGACCCATTATAGAGTACAATGCCCCTTTTGGTATGTACGTCACAAGACATCTACAACAACTGGAAAGGCCACAGAAATACCTCACAAAGAGGATTACCAGCCTCAAACAGATGCCCTACGCAGACCGTCTCATAAAAACTCCAGCTTTACTCTGTCGCATATCGCCTACTCAGAGGTGATCTCTGCCTAACATACAAAGTTATGCCAAACCCAGAGCAGCTGGACATACTCTAGTTAAAGAAATCCCAATCCCCTCCAAGCTACATGCTCTAGGAACCTAAACCTTGTCACCACAGTAAACAGAACATGCTGGAGGGATAGATTCCTGTCCCAGAGACTTCCCATAGTCTGGAACAAACTACCTATCTATATCAAACAAAGCTCCTCATTAACACTCTTCAAGAAAAATCTTGATGATTGGATGGGAGATAGGAAATCCCCCCCCCCGGGGATCACTTCTGTGGCTCTGCTTGACAGGGGCACAGGAAAATAATTTTCTTGGGTGGCAAAAGGCAGGGTACCATTTGGCTAGGCTTATATAGGCCCTAGGGCCAATAGCCTAGTACCTACCTATGAACCTATGAACCTAATCTATAGAACTTTTAGATGTGTGTATTAAAATTAATGAAGATAAAAGATTTAACAGAGGGTTTCATAAAAAACTGTGCAGAAAGTGACTAGGAATGTCCTTTAGGGACAATTTTTAAGAGCCATGTGGATCTACAATGATAATGTGGAGTTGCAAGTTACTTTGAGTAACATGAAGAAGAATTTCTTACAACAGTGATATACTGTAAGTGATGTAGAGAAAAGTCTAGCAGAGGCATTGTCTGTTTGATATATGGTGGGGGGACCACATTTCTCAGACTCAGCAGAAGAATTAGCTGTGTACCTAAATAGACAAATAAATGCTCATAAGAATAAGCTTCTCCTTACTTATTCAAGTAATATTAAAATTGCTTGTGAGACTATTAAGAAATATTGGCAGGTTTTATAGGTTAACTCAGATCTCAGGAGAGTTTTAGATGATAAACCCCTGTTTTCATTCATAAATAACTTCCCACTGAAGTGACAGTTATGTTATAAGAATTTTTGACAGATTCCTTTTGATGTATCTGATAGATGTGGGAAGGTTTGGAGTAGATGATGTAAGGCGTGTCATTATATTTGGAGTTGTACCTCTATGGTACACTCACAAACTAAACAAGAAATCAGTTTTTATTTTTATGCAGATTGTAAGACCAGGAACTTAATATACTATGCCAACTGCACGATGTGTGAAGCTTTCTGCTTCAGGAAGTCCAATAGAATGTTTAAAGAAAGGATTGTAAAACTCATGGGGGACATATATAATCAGAATAGTATGAGTGCATTAGCTCAACATGTAATATTGAATGGGAGCAGGCAGTTTTAAATTTCTTGTATTAGAGTTAGTGTCTGAAAATTTGGGGGGGTGGGGACTTTGAAAGTATCACTGAAAAGAAAGAAATGAAATGAATACGTCCTTTGAAAGGAAATGCATTTCCAGGGCTGAATAAACATGTGTCTTTGAAGCCAGCTCTTAAGTCTTGGCCCTTTAAACATTAATATTTAAATGTCAGAGAGGTGTGTACCTTTTACATGATACTATTGGCTCTAATAACATTTCCATGTCATTGTTTTAATATTCATGTTTTTAAAGCGGTGTGTTGATACAGCACATCTTTACTGGCCAGTTCCTTGCTCCAGTGGGCAGTGCTTTTAGATTGGAAGATTCTTTTCATTTGAGAATGTCTTTTTGAAAATTTGATATATACATGAGTGGTTTGTCAAGCTTTTTATATAGTCTGAAGAAGCAGTTTTGTTTCTGCTAAAGCGATTACCTTTTTTACAGAAGTGTATTAAAGTTTTAAGCCGTAGTGTCTAGAACTCCAGTTTTTCTTTTACAATTTACTGTTTGGTGGTGTTTCAGCCTTTATCTTACAACCTGACTTCATTTGTTCATAGTATAAGGATAACAGCACTGTACTCCGGGCACAGTGGCCAAAGTATAAAGATAACAATATGATAATCTGGACACAATGATCATAGTATAAGAATAACAGCACAGTACTCTGGGCATAGTGGGCATAGTATAAGGTTAACAGCATGGTACTCTGGATACAATGGTCACAGTATAAGACTAACAGCACAGTACTCTGGGCACAGTGGTCATAGTATAAGGCTAATGGCACAGTACTCTATAATAGAGCAGTATTACAGGCACAATATCCATAAACCACCCGTGCATCCAATTGTGTCCAGCAGAGGATTGGTTACAGAGTCACTTTCGATTTTTGTTGACAAAATTTAAGGAAAGTGTTGAACAATATTGATAGTGTGCTTAGAGCTACTAAGAATTTTTTGAATGATTTCTACGAATGGTATCAATCGTATCCTATGGATAATGATGTATATTTAGTGACATTTGATGTGATGTCTTTGTTTACTGTTATTCCTAATGATTTAGGTGCAGAGAATGTGAAGATATATTTAAGTAAGAACACTGATGTCACAGTTGGGAAGAAAATTTGATTTGTATTTTGATGATTTGATTTTAGAAAACAATGTTTTTACATTTTTACAATGAGTTTTTTCTTCAAAGAGTTAGAGTAGCTATGGGCACAGCTTGTGCTAATAGTTACACCAGGCTTGTTTTAGCCAACTTGGGGCAAGTTCATGTTTTCAACAATAACCCTTATACACAGTATTTTACTTTTTACAGGAGATTTGTGGATGTTGTATTAGTTGTATGGACTAGCAGTTCAGATGACTTGACTGTTTTTTTAAATTACCTTCACAGTACCACATTTCTGAAGTTCAGCCATCATGTTTCTGACAAATCTATAGAATTCTTAGATGTATGTATTACAATTGATGAAGGTAAAAGATTTAACACAGGGATTTATAGAAAACCATGCAGAAAGAATGCTTTAGTATATAACACCAGTATGCACCCCAGTCATGTGACTAGGAATGTCCTTTAGGGACAGTTTTAAAGAGCCTTGTGGATCCACAATGATAATGTGGAGTTGCACGTTTCTTTGAATAACATGAAGAAGGATTTCTTAGAACAGGGTTTTATTGTAAGTGAGGTAGACAAAACTCTAGCAGAAGCATGGTCTGCTCAAGACATGGTGGAGAGACTGTATTTCTCAGACTCAGCTGAAAAAGTAGCTGTGGTACCTAAACAGCCAAATAAATGTTTTATTGGTTAACTCAGATCTCAGGAGAGTTTTAAATGATAAACTCCTATTTTCATTTATAAATAACTAGTCGTTGAAGCGACAGTTATGTTATAAGAATTTTGAACAGATTCCTTTTGATGTGTCAGATAGATGTGGAACATTTTGATGTAGACTATATAAAGTTTTTCAATATATTTGGAGTTGTACCTCTCTGCTACACTCACAAACTAAGCAGGAAATTAGTTTTGATTTTTATGCCGATTGTAAAGCCAAGAATTTAATATACTATGCTAAATGCACGAGGTTCCCCTAAAAAACATCTAAATCTCATAACATTGAATCTCAAAACACTGAGATCATAACATCAAAAATCCAAAATATCTAAAACTCATGAAATCAAATTTCATAACATTGAAAATGTATAACATCGAGTAGTGTAAATGTATAACATCTAGTAGTGTATCATCAAACATGTAAATGTTAAAATCTGTTAATCTTGTGGTATCATTATAAGGTGATTTAGTTTTAATCTACATAGTTATTATTTACATAGTGTAGGAATTTATGCTATTTATATAGTATTTATTTTGCCACTCAGTACGTGTTTTTAGGTCATACAGGTAAGTGACTTAGACATTATGTATACATTCTGTATGGTGACTGGGACACAGTGGGGCTAGGAAATTAACTTTTTCCCACTGTAGTGCGATCTCAAAATTGGTATATCTAATTTATGGGTGGTGTAGGGGCAGAGCCCCTCACATGGGGGCTGCAGGCAGGCTTACCCCCCTGCAGAAACATAATAAAAAGTCTGTTTGTTAGTTTGGTGTTATAGGTAGAGGGGATGTTATTTACATGTGCTTTGTAGTTTTCGAAGTTGCGATGCAAAGTTTCAGTATTCTGAGTTGTCGATGTTATAAGTTGTAGATGTTTTGGTTTTTCGATGTTATGGTCTCAGTGTTTTGAGATTTGATGTTATGAGATTTAAATATTTTGAAGAGGAACCATGCATGATGTGTGAAGCTTTCTACATCAAAAAGACCAACAGAATGTTTAAAGAAAAGATTCTAGAACACATGGGAAACATACATAATCAGAAAAATACAAGTGCATTATCTCAACATGTAATACTGCACCGGAGCATGCACAGTTTTAAATTTCTTGTATTAGAATTAGTGTCTGAAAATTTGATGTGGAGGGACTTTAAAAATATCACTAAAAAGAAAGAAATGACATAGATACTTCTTTTGAAAGGGACTGTATTTCCAGGGCTGAATAAAACGTATATTTGAAGGCAGCTCTTAAGTCTCAGCCCTTTAAACATTAATATTTAAATGTCAGGGAGGTGTGTATCTTTTTCATGATACTATTGGTTCTGATAAGTTTTCTATGTCATTGTTTTAATATTCATGTTTTTAAAGGGGGGTGTTGATACAGCACATCTTTACTGGCCAGTTCCTTGCTCCAGTGGGCAGTTCATTTTGAGTGGAAGATTGTTTTCGCTGGAGAATGTCTTTTGAAATTTTTAGATATATGCGAGTAGTTTGTCTAACTTTTTGTATGGTCTGAAGAAGCGGGTTTGTTTTTGTGAAAGTGCTTATGTTTTTTACTGGTTTATTAAAACCTTTTTTTACAGAATTTTATGAAAGTTTTAAGCCATGGTGTCCAGAGCTCCATTTGTTCTTTTATGTTTTCCTGTTTGCTTGTGTCCAGTCTTATCTGAGTACCTGACTTCATTTGTTAATAGTATAAGGATGACAGGGCAGTACTCTGGGCAAAATGGCCATAGTATAAGGATAACAGCTGGTACTCTGGGCACAATGATCATAGTATAAAAATAACAACATGGTACTCTGGTAACAATGGCCAAAGTATAAGGATAACAGCACAGTGCTCTGGTCACAATGCCAGTATAATGATAGCAGCACAGTACAGTGGACACAATGGTGATAGTATAAGGATAATAGCACATACTCTAGGCGAAATGGTCATAGCATAAGGATAACAGGACAGTACTCTGGACACAATGGTCATAGTATGAGGATAAGAGTGCAGTACTCTGTACACAATGATCATAGTATAAAAATAACAGCATGGTACTCTGGTAACAACAGCCATAGTATAAGAATAACAGCACAGTGCTTTGGTCACAATGGCAGTGCATAACGATAACAGCACAGTACTGTGGACACAATGGTGATAGTATAAGGATAATAGCACAGTACTCTAGGTGGAATGGTCATAGCATAAGGATAACAGTACAGTACTGTGTGCACAATGGTCATGTATGAGGATAAGAGTGCAGTACTCTGTACACAATGGTAAAATATAATGATAATAGCACTGCACTCAGGCACAATGGTCATAGTATAAGGATAGAAGCACAGTACTCTGGGCACAATGGTCATAGTATAAGGACAGCATGGTACTCTGGGCTTAATGGTCTTAGGACAAGGATAACAGCACAGTACTCTGGGCACAATGGTCACGGTATAAGGATAGCAGCACAGTTCTCTGGGCACAATGGTAATAGTATATGGATAACATCACAGTACTCTGGGCACAGTGGACATTGTATAAGGATAACAGTACAGTAATCTTGGCACAATGGTCATAGTACAAGGATAACACAGCAGTACTCTGGGCACAATCATCATAGTATAAGGAAAACAGCACAGTACTGTGGGGAGAATGATCATACTATATGGATAACATTATGCTACTCTGGGCACTATGGTCAAAGTATAAGGATAAGAGTGCAGTACTCTGTGCACAATGGTCATAGTATAAGGATATCAGCACAGTAATCTGGGTATAATGGCCCTAGTGTAAGGTGAGCAGCACAGTACTCTGGGAACAGAGGTCATAGTATAAGGATAGCATCACAGTACTCTGGGCACAGTGGTCATAGCATAAGGATAATAGCACTGTACTTAGGGAACAATGGTCATAGCATAATGATAGCAACATGGTACTCCGAGTATAAAGGTCATTGTACAAAAATAACAGCACCACACTCTGGGCTTAATGGGCATAGTACAAGGATAAAAGGACAATAATCTGGGCACAATGGTCACAGTATAAGGATAGCAGCATGGTTCTCTGGGCACAATGGTAATAGTATATGGATAACATCACAGCACTCTGGGCACGATGGACATTGTATAAGGATAACAGTGCAGTAATCTGGGCACAATGGTCATAGTACAAGGATAACAGCGCAGTACTCTGGGCACAATCATCATAGTATAAGGAAAACAGCACAGTACTGTGGGGAGAATGATCATACTATATGGATAACCATATGCTACTCTGGGCATTATGGTCAAAGTATAAGGATAAGAGTGCAGTACTCTGTGCACAATGGTCATAGTATAAGGATATCAGCACAGTAATCTGGGTATAATGGCCATAGTGTAAGGTGAGCAGCACAGTACTCTGGGAACAAAGGTCATAGTATAAGGATAGCATCACAGTACTCTGGGCACAGTGGTCATAGCATAAGGATAATAGCACTGTACTAAGGGAACAATGGTCATAGTATAATGATAGCAACATGGTACTCTGAGTATAAAGGTCATTGTACAAGAATAACAGCACCACACTCTGGGCTTAATGGGCATAGTACAAGGATAAAAGGACAGTACTCTGGGTACAATAGTCATAATATAAGGATAGCAGCACAGTACTCTGGGCACAATGGCAGTAGTGTAAGGCAAACAACACAGTACTCTGGGCAGAATGGTCATAGTATAAGGATTAACTACACAGAACTCAGGGCACAATCCTCATAGTATAAGGATGACAGCAGAGTTCTCTGGTCACAATGGTAATAGTATATGGACAACAGCACACTACTCTGGGCACAATGGTCATTGTAAAATGATGGGCACAATCATCACAGTATAAGGATAAAACCATGGCTTTCTGGGCACAATTCTCATAGTATAAGGATACCAGCACAGTACTCTGGGCACATAGGTCACACTATAAAAATAACAACACAGTATTCTGGTCACAATGGTCATAGTATAAGGATAACAGCACAGTACTGTGGACACAATGGTGACAGTATAAGGATAATAGCAGAGTATTATGGGCACAATGGTCATACTATAATGATAACAGTACTGTGCTCTGGGCACAATGATCATAGTATAAGGATAAGAGTGCAGTACTTCGTGCACAATGGTCATAGTATAAGGATAGCAGCACAGTAATCTGGGCATACTTGTCATAGTACTTGGTGAATAGCACAGACTCTGAAAAAAGGTCATAGTATACATATAACAGCACAGTACTCTGAGCACAAAGGTCACACTATAAGAATATCAGCACAGTACTCTGGGCACAATGGTCATACTATAAGGATAGCAGCACAGTACTCTGGGCACAGTGGCCATAGTATAAGGTGAATAGCAAAGTACTCTCTGCACAGCAGTCATAGTATAAGGATAGCAGGACAGTACTTTGAGCACAATGGTTATAGTATAAGGATAATAGCACAGTACACTGGGCACACTCATCATAGTATAAGGATAACAGCATGGCATTCTAGGCAAAGTGGTCATAGTATAAGTATAACAGCAGAATGCTCTGGGTACAATCATCATAGTATAAAAATAACAACATGGTGCTCTGCATACAATGGTCATTGTAGAATGACACCAGCACAGGACTCTGGGCAGAATGTTCATACTATAAGGATAACACCACACTACTCTGAGCACAATGGTCACATACAAGAATAACATTCTGGCTCTCTGGGCACAATAGTCATATTATAAGGATAACAGCACACTACTCTGGGCACAATGGTCACAGTATAGGGATAAAAGCATGGTACTCTGGGCACAATGGTCATAATGTAAGGATAACAGCACAGTATGCAGGGTACAATGGTCATAGTATATCGATTAAAGCACAGTACTCTGGGCACAATGCTCATAGTATAAGGATAATACCATGGTACTATGGGCACAATTGCCATAGTGTAAGGATAACTGCACAGTACTCTGGGCACAATGGTCACTGTCTAAGGATAACACCATGGCACACTGGGCACAAAGGTCACAGTATAAGAATAACATCACAGCGCTCTGGTCACAAAGGTCAGAGTATAAGGATAACAGTATAGTACTGTGGACACAATGTTCATAATATAATGATAATAGCACTGCACTCTGGCATAATGGTCATAGTATAAGGATAGCAGCATGGTGCTCTGGGCACAAAGGTCATTGTACATGAATAACAGCACAGCACTCTGGCACATTGGTCATAGTATAAGGTTAGCAGCACATTGCTCTGGGCACATTGGCCATATTAAAAGGTGAACAGCGCAGTACTGTGGGCACAATGGTCATATTATAAGGACAGCATGGTACTCTGGGCTTAACACTCATAGTACAAGGATGACAGCACAGTAATCTGGGCATAACAGTCATTGTATTAGGGTAACAGCACACTACTCTGAGCACAATAGACATAGTATAAGAATAACAGCACAGTACTCAGGACCCAATGGCAATAGTATAAGGCTAACAGCAAAGAACTCTGGGCACAATGGTCATAGCATAAAGATAACAGCACAGTACTCTCGTCACAGTGGTCAAAGTATTAGGATAACAAAGCACTACCCTGGGCATCATGGTCACAGTATAAGGATAACAGCACAGTACTCTAGGCAAAATGGTCAGAGTATAAGGATAATGGGTCTACATTATATAAGCAAATGCACTGAATTGCGAATGCTATATAACTGACCCACGATCCCCGAAAACCCAAAATGTCGAACACACGGATCAGCACTTTTTTTCCCAGGGGAAAAAAAAAATCGCTGATCTGTAAAAAAAAAAAAAAAAAATCAAAGTACACCCTCCTACTTAAATATATCAACTCTGAGATCGGATGACAGTGGAGGAAATGACAAAGTCACTTTTCCATGCTTTCAGTATTTTGCCATTTCGCAGAATGACGTTTGACTAAACAGCATTCGTAATTCATTGTGTTCGCTAAAATAATAGGGACCCAAGACAACAGCATAGTAGTCTGGGCACTATGGACATAGAAGAAACATAACAAAACAGTACTCTGGGAACAATGGTCTGAAAATAAACATAACAGAGCAGTACTCTGGGCACTATAGTACATGGATAACAGCACAGCACGCTGGGCACTGTTGTCACTGTATAAGGCTGACAGCACAGTACTCTTGACTCAGTGGTCACAGTATAAGGATAACAGCACAGTACTCTGGGCACAATGTTGACAGCATAAGGATAACACCACGGTACTCTGGTTACAATGGTCATAGTATAAGAAAAACAGAACAGTGCTCTGGGCACAAAGGTCACAGTATAAGAATAACAGCACAGCACTCTGGGCACAGTGGTCATAGTATAATGACAGCACAGTACTCTAGGCACAATTGTCATAGTATGTGTATAACACCACAGTTCTCTGGGCCTAATTGTCATAGTAGAAAGATAACAGCACACTACTTTGGGCATAATGAACATAGTTTAAGGATAACTGCACAGTACTCTGGACCCAATGGCCATAAGATAAAGCTACCAGCACATAACTCTGGGCACAATGGTCATAATATAAGGATAGCAGCACAGTACTCTGGGCACAATGTTCATAGCATAAGGATAACAGCACAGTAGTCTCGGCACACTGGTCTTAGTATAAGGAATACAGAGCAGTACTCTGGGTACAGTGGTCACAGTATAATTATAACAGTACAGTACTCTGAGAACAATGGTCATAGAATAAACATAGCAGAGCAGTATTCTGGGAACAATGGTCATTGTATAAGGATAACAGCACAGTACTTTGGGCAAACTGGTCATAGTATAATGATAATAGCACAGTTTTCTGGGTAAAATGATCATCGTATAAGGATAACACCACAGGAGTCTGGGCACAAAGGTCATAGTATAGGGACAACAGGACCTTACTCTGGGCACAATGGTCATAGCATAAGGATAACTTGATGGCGCAATGGTGCAGCAGTAATGTTGTCACATCACAGAAAGAGGTTCTCCGGTTTGATTCTCCGCTGAGGTGCCTTCTGTGTGGAGTCTGCATGTCCCCATGCATTCGTGTGGCTTTCCTCTGGGTGCTCCGGTTTCCTCCCATGTTACAAATACATGTATCTGGAGCATTTCTCCCTGGGCTTTTGCTGAAAATTGGCTTTGTTCCAAGTTGAACTTTCCCGGTTAACAAATGTTAAATAAATAAAATAAATAAATAAAAATAACAGCACAGTATGCTGTGCAGTATGGTCATTGTATAAGGCTAACAGCACTGTACTTGGGGCACAATAGTCATAGTATAAAAGTATAACAGCACAGTACTATTAGCACAACGGTCACAGTATAAGAATAGCAGCAGAATACTCTGGTTACAGTGGTCATAGTATAAGGATAACAGCTTAGTAGTCTGGGCACAATGATCACAGTGTAAGGATACCACCATGGAACTATGTGCACAATTGTCATAGTATAACAACATCCCGGTACTCTGCGCACAATGGTCATGGTCTAAGGATAACAGCAGAATACTCTGGACACAATGGTCATAGTATAAGGACAACAGCTTAGTACTCTGTACAAAATGGTCACATTATAAGGCTAACAGCACAGCACTCTGGGCAACATGGTCATAGTATAAGCAAAACAGGACAGTACTCTGAACAAACTGGTCATAGTATAAGGATGATAGCACAGTACTTTGGGTACAATAAATTATTGTCTAAGGATAACAGCACAGGACTCTGGGCACAGTGGTCATAGTATAAGGATAGCACAGTAGTCTGGGCACAGCGGTCATATTGCAGGGACAGCAAGATGGTACTCTGGGCACAATGGTCACAGTATAAAGATAGCAGCACAGTACTCTGTGCACAATGGTCATAGCATAAGGATATCAACATGGTACTCTGGGCACATTGGTCATAGTATAAGCATAACAGCTCACTATTCTGGGAACAATGGTCATAGAATAAACATAACAGAGCAGTACTCTGGGCACAATGATCAAACTATAAGGATAACAGAACTGTACTCTGAATGCAGTGGTCATACTATAAGCATAACAGGACAGTACTCTGGGAAAAATAGTCATAGTTTAAGGATAATAGCATAGTACTCTGAGTATAATGATCATCATATAAGGATTACAGCACAGGACTCTGGGCACAGTGATCATAGTATAAGGATAACAGCACAGTATTATGGGTGCAGTGGTCATAGCATATGACAACAGGTCATTATTCTGGGCACAATGGACATAGTATAAGGATAACAGCACAGTATGTTGGACATAATTTTTACATTATAAGGATAACCCCATGGTACTCTGGGCACGATGGTCAGAGCATAAGGATAACTGCACAGTTCTCTGGACACAAAGGTCATAGTATAAGGATAGCAGCACAGTACTCTGGGCACAATGGTAGTAGTATAAGGCAAACTGTGCAGTACTCTTGGCACAATAATCATTGTATAAGGATAGTAGCACAGTTCTCTGGGCACAATTTTCAATAGTTTAAGGTGAACAGCACAGTTCTCTGGGCATAATATTCATACTATAAGGATAACAGCACTTTACTTTGGGCACAATGGGCATAGTTTAACAATAACAGCACAGTACTCTGGGAAAAATGGTCATAGTATAAAGATAACAACACAGTACTCTGGCCACAATGGTCACAGTATAAGAGCACAGTACTCAGGTCACAATGGTCATAGTATAAGGATAGCAGCACAGTATTCTTTGCACAATGGTCATAGTTTGAAGATAACAGCACAGTTCTCTGGTCACAATGGTCAGAGTATAAGGATAACACCAGTGAAATCTGGGCACAGTTGTCAGGGTCTGTATCATATGGTCAAACTTTTAAATGTTTGGACATCATATGGTCGACACCATATGATCGAACATTTAAAAGTTTGAACATTTCAACAGAGATCTCTGTACAGTGCAGAAATGGAAGTTTTCAATTGTCTGCACTATAGTGCGATCTTGGAGTTGGTATATTTAAAAAGTGGGTGGCGTGGGGGTGCATGGAAGCTTGCCCCCCTGCTTAACCTTTCAGGTAGGTTTTTTTTTTTAATTAGATTTTTGAACTTTTAAGAGTTTGAACGTATGATCTCGACCATATGGTGTTCGGATTTTTAAAAGTTCACTGATCTAATATAGATGCCAATTGTCATAGTATAAGGATAACTGCACAGTACTCTGAACACAATGGTCACAGTATAAGGATAACACCATCGTACTCTGAGCACAGTGGTCATAGTATAAGGAAAACAGCACAGTACTCTGGGTAAAAGGTGAAAGTATAAGGATAACAGTACAGTACTCTGGGCTCAATGGTCACAGTATAAGGATAACACCATGTTACTCTGGGCACAATGGTCAATAGTTTAAGGAGAACAGCACAATTCTCTGGGCATAATATTCATACTATAAGAATAACAACACTTTACTTTGGGCACAATGGGCATATTTTAACAATAACAGCACAGTACTCTGGGAAAAACTGTGATAGTATAAGGATAACAACACAGTACTCATGCCACAATGGTCACAGTATAAGAATAAGAGCACAGTACTCTGGTCACAATGGTCATAGTATAAGGATAACAGCACAGTATTCTTTGCACAATGGTCATAGTTTGAAGATAACAGCACTGTACTCTGGGCACAATGGTGATAGTATAAGAATAATAGCACTGTGCTTTGGGTGCAAAGTTCATATTATAAGGATAACCGTACAGTACTCTGGTACAATGGTCATAGTATACTGATAACAGCATAGTACTCTGGGCACAATGGTGATAGTATAAAGATAATAGCTCTGTACTATGTGCACAGTGGACATAGTATAAGGATAACAGTACAGTAGTCTGACCACAATGGTCATAGTATAAGGATAACAGCACAGTACACTGGGAGCAATGGTCAAAGTATAAGGATAACTGCATGGTATTTTGGGCAAAATGGTCATAGTCTAAGGATAACTCCACACTAATCTGGGCACCAGAGTCATAGTATAAGGATAACACCAGGGTTCTCTAGGTAGAAAGGTCATAGTATAAGGATAAAAGCATGGTACTCTGGGCACAATGGTCATAATATAAGCATAACAGCAGTGTACTCTGGGTACAGTTGTAATTGTATATGGATAACTGCACAGTACTCTGGCCACAATCATCATATTATGAGGATAACAGCACAGTACTGTGGGCACAATGGTGATAGTAAAAGGATAGTGGCACGGTACTCTGAGTACAATGGTTATACTAAAGGGTAACAGTATGGTGATCTGGGCACAATGGTCAAAGTATAAGGATAACAGCATAGTACTCGGGGCACAATGGTCATAGTATAAGGATAGCAGCAAAGTACTCTGGGCACAATGGCCATAATATAAATGAACAGCACAGTACTCTGAGCACAATGGTCATAGTATAAGGATATCAGCACAGTAATCTGGGCATAATGGTCATAGTATAAGAATAATAGCACAGCACTATGGGCACACACATCATAGTAAAATGATAACAGCATGGCACTGTGGGCACAGTGGTCATAGTATAAGAATAACTTCAGAATACTCTGGGCACAGCAGTCATAGAATAACAATAACAGTATGGTACCCTGGGCACAATGAACATAGTTTAAGGATAACAGCACAGAGCTCTGGACCTAATAGCCATAGTATAAGGCTAACAACACAGAACGCTGGGCACAAAGGTTATAACAGAAGCATAAAAGCACAGTACTCTGGGAACAATGGTCATAGAATCAACATAACAGAGCAATACTCTGGACAGAATGGTCATTCTATAAGGATAACAGAACTGTAACCTTAATGCAATGGTCATAGTATAAGCATAATAGTACACTACTCTGAGCAAAATAGTCACAGTATAAGGATAATAGCACAGTTCTTTTGGTACAATGATCATCATATAAGGATTACAGCACAGGACTTTGGGCACAGTGGTCATAGTATAAGGATAGCACAGTACTCAGGGCAGGTTACTAGCTAAAGCTCTTGCCACCCCTATAGTGCCTTTTTAGGCAAGGTTCAAAGGATAAAACCATCACTGTTACAGATACAAGCATGCAAAATCTGAAGGTAATGCTACTCAATGCTAGAAGTCTCAATCTCAAAATGCACTCCTAAAAATGGAGAACATCGATATCTATGCAGTGACTGAGATCTGGTTCAAGGCTCCAGAGAGCACCCCTGCAATACCAGGCTACAATTCTTACCACACTTTTCGGCCACAAAATCAAGACCAAAACACTAAAGGTGGAGGTGTGTCCATATTCACCAAGGATATTCACACCTCCAGGCTAGTTGCCCAACACAATGCATCTGAAATTCTCCAGGTGCAACTAACACTAGATAAGACTGTAATCCAAATTATAGCTTGCTACAGATCCCCCACTATACCCCAAGATTCTCACTACACCTTCCTAAACATACTGGAAAATATTAAGATACAACCAAACATCCTAATACTGGGTGATTTCAACTACCCTGCCATTAATTGGGAAAACTACTCGGGTACCAACTCCTTTTCCCAACGGTTCTTGGAATTCATAAATTCCAACACCCTGGATCATCTAATCCATTGTCCCACCAGGGGCTCCAATATCCTAGACCTGGTCATTACCAACATGGGAGATAGATGTTCCACACCAGAGGTCTCCCCCTAATTGGTCAGGTCTGACCATAAGCAAATCACCCTTGACATCCACATCCCAACCCCACCCCCCAGTGAGGAAACCTCCTTAAAAAACTTCTCCAAAGCCAACTTCATGCTACTGAAGTCAGAAGTGACAAACTTCACAACACCCACGCAGATGGGATCTGGAAGTTCGACTGCAGAATCCTACACTAAGGCACTGTACAAGCACATCCACTCGTGCATGAATCGTGCCATCCCAAATAGAACCAAGATGCTCTTCTCCAAAAAAGGAAGCCAATCTGGTGGTCCTCTGCTATAAACAAACTATACAACAGAAGGAAGAAACTGTTGCAGAAAAGAGGAAAATCCCAGGATGCAAAAAACTCCCTCAGCAGCCTCAGTAAGAAGCTGAGATCCCTCATAAAAATCCTCAAAAGCTAGTTACGAAAATAAAATTGCCAAAGATTCTAAAGACATCCACAAGGCATTCTATAGTTATGTCAAGAATCTAAATGGCAATGCTCAGATCTGCTCTGAGCTACAACAGAATGGCATTAAATATACTGATCCCAAGGATATTGCCAATATCCTGGAAGATCGATTTAGTGCCAACTTCACTCCCCTCTCACCCCCTAAAGGACCCATCTCAATACCAAAAGATTGCCAAATTCCGATAATCACAGCCACACAGGTAGAAACAGCACTCTCCAAAGCTAAGAATACAGCATCCGTGGGACCAGATGACATCCCAGGCTGTGTATTACATGAACTACAAAATGAACTGGCACCCCACCTAAGTGTCATGTTTAATCATAGCCTCACCTCAGGCTTCGTGCCCACTGAGTGATGCACAGCTACAGTTATCCTGCTCCACAAGGGAGGATCCACCTTGGATCCCGGGAACTACCGTCCCATCAGTCTGACAAGCCTGATCTGCAAGGACATGGAACGCATTATCATGGAACTTATAAACAAAGACATTGGCAACCTCCAGACACTGGACCCCACCCAGTTTGGGTTTGTGAAGGGCCGATTTTGTCTCCTGAATCTGATTGACTTCTTCAAATCGGTCTCCAGAGCTGTGGACGAGGGTAAGGCGGTCCACACAGCCTATCTGGACTTCGTCAAGGCCTTCAACACCATCCCCCACTCTGGAATCATAGATAAACTTACTAAGCTGGGCATAAATCCCTACGTCACTCGATGGGTTGCCAACTGGCTCACTGACAGAACCCAGACTGTAAAAGTAGCCGACTCCAAATCCAGCTCCAGAAAAGTGACAAGTGGAGTACCTCAGGGTTCAGTCCTGGGACCACTCTTGTTTGGCATCTACTTCTCTGAAGTACAGGCCAACACTAAGGGACTCTGGCTAACAAAGTTTGCAGATCACTGCAAACTGGGAGCCATTATTGAATACCCAAATGATGTGGATATTCTACAAAAGGGCCTTACAGAAACAGATGCCTGGTGCCAGAGCCATGGGCTCAAGCTTAATGCCAAGAAATGTATAGTTATCCCCTTTGGAAAAAAACATGTACCCATGAACTACCACATAGGTGGCAGGACACTAAACATTGAAAGTGTGATGAGAGACTTAGGGACACAGGTGGACAGTGGTCTCACTTACGATAACCACATCGCCACAACAGTCAGGAAATCCTTCTATGTGGCACACCTCATCACTAAGGGCTTTTCATCCAGAAAAAAAAGGTCATTGTCCCACTGTACTCATCCCTCATTAGACCCATTATAGAGTATAATGCCCCATTTGGTATGTACCTCACAAGACATCTGCAACAGCTAGAAAGGCCACAGAAATACCTCACTAAAAGAATCACAGGCCTAAAGCAAATGCCATATGCTGACCATCTAAAAAAACTCCAGCTATACTCTGTGGCATATCGTCTACTCAGAAGTGATCTCTGCTTAACATACAAGGCCATGTCAAACCCTGAGCTGTTGGACATGCTCCACTTAAAGAAATCCCAATCACTCAGAGCCACATGCTCCTGGGATCTAAACCTTATCATCACAATGAACAAAACATGCTGGCGGGATAGGTTCCTGACCCAGAGGCTCCCCATACTCTGAAATAGACTGCTCATACATGTAAAGCAGACTGCCTCATTGGCTCTCTTCAAAAGGAACCTTGATGATTGTATGGGAGATAGGAAATTCACCCCAGGGATCATGTCAGTCACCCTGCTAATCAGGGGCCCAGAGAAGTAAATATTGTGGGAAAAAAATTCCAGGGAATTGTTATGGCTAGGCTTGCACAGGCCTTAGGGCTGATAGCCTAGTACCAACCTATGAACCTATATAACAGCACACTACTCTGGGCACAATCGACATAGTTTAACGATAACAGCACAAGAATCTGAGCAAAGATGTCATAGTATAAGGATAACAGCACAGTTCGCTGGGTACAATTGTCACAGTAAAAGGATCACAACCACGGTTCTCTGGGCAAAATGGTCATAGTATAAGGATAACAGCACAGTACTCTGGCCACAGTTGTCACAGTATAAGGATAACAGCACAGTATTTTTTGCACAGTGGTCATAGTATGAGGACAACAGCACAGTTCTCTGGGCACAATGGTCAAAGTATAAGGATAACACCACTGAACTCTGGGCACAATTGTCATAGTATAAGGATAACTGCACAGAACTCTGGGCACAATGGTCACAGTATAAGGATAACACCATCATACTCTAGGCACAATGGTCATAGTATAAGAATAACAACACACTACTCTTGGTACAATGGTCACATAATAATGAGAAAACAGTGGCACTCTGGGTACAATGGTCATAGAATAAGGATGGGTACAATGGTCATAGAATAAGGAAAATAACACAGTACTCTGGGCACAGTGGTATAGTATAAGGATAGCAGCACAGTACTCTGGGCACAGTTGCCAAAGTATAAGGTGAACAGCACAATACTCTGAGCACAACAGTCATAGTATAAGGATAGCAGCACATTAATCTGGGCACAGTGGTCATAGTATAAGGATAATAGCACAGTACTCTGAGCACAATCATCATAGTATAAGGATAACAGCATGGCACTGTGGTCACAGTGGTCATAGCATAAGGATAACAGCAGAATACTCTGCAGACAATGTTCACAGTATACTAATAAAAGCACAGTACTCTGGGCACAGTGGTCAAATATAGGGATAACACCACACAACTCTGGGCACAATGAATGTAGCTTAAGGATAACAGCACAGAACTCTGGACACAATGGCCATAGTATTAGACTAACAGTACATAACACGGGGCACAAAGGTCATAGTATAAGCATGACAGCACAGTACTCTGGGAACAATGTTCATAGAATCAACTTAACAGAGCAGTACTGTGGCCAGAATGGTTATATTATAAGGATAACAGCACTGTACTCTGAACACAATGGTCATAGTATAAGCATAAGAGCACATTACTCTGGACAAACTGGTTATAGTATAAGGATAATAGCAAAGTATTCTGAATACAAGAAATCACTTTATGAGGATAACGGCACAAGACTCTGTGCACAGAGGTCATACTATAAGGATAACAGCACAGTCATCTGTGCACAATGGTCATATTGTAGGACAACAAGACTTTACTTTGGGCACAATTGTCATAGTATAAGGCTAACAGCAAACTATGTTCAATGGTCATAGGATAAGAATAACAGCACAGTACTCTCAGCAGAATGGTCATAGTATAAGGATAATAGCACAGTACTCCGGTCTCAATGGTCACAGTATAAGTATAACACCATGGTAGTCTGGGCACAATGGTCATAGTACAAGGATGAGAGCACATTACTCTGGGCACAAAGGTCATAGTATAAGAATAACAATGTGGTACTCTCGGCACAATAGTCATAATATTAGGATAACAGCACAGTACTCTGAGCACAATGGTCATAGTTTAAGCATAAAAGTGCAGTACTCTGTACAAAGTGGTCAGAGTAAAGGGATAACACTGTCCTCTAGGCACAATGGTAGGAGTATAAGGCGAACAGCACAGTACCTTAGCACAATGATCATTGTATAAAGATAGCAGCACAGTTCTCTCGGCAGACTGCTCATAGTATAAGGATATCACCAAGGTTCTCTGGGCACAATGGTCATAGTATAATAATATGTCCACACTACTATGGGCAGAATTGTTGCAGTATAAGGATAACACCATGGTTGTGTGGGCAAAATGGTCATAGTATATAGATAACAACACAGTAGTCTGGGCACAATGGTCATAGAATAAGGATAACAGCACAGTAGTCTGGGCACAATGGTCAAAGTGTAAGGATACCACCATGGTACTCTGGGCACAATGGTCATAATATAAGGATAACAGCACAGTAGTCTGAGCACAATAGTCATTGTATAAGGATAAAAGCACAGTACTCTGGGCACAGTTAAATAGCATTAGAATAACAGCAGAATACTCTGGGCACAATGGTCATAGCATAAGGATCACAGCACAGTACTTCGGGCCAATGGCCATAGTATAGTGATAATAGTACAGTACTCAGGGCACAGTGGTCATAGTATAAAGATAACAGCATGCTACTCTGGCACTGTGGTCATAGTATAAGGATAATAGCAGAATACTCTGGGCACATAGGTCATACTATAACAATAACAGCACAGTACTCTGGGCACAATGGTCAGTGTATAAGGATAACAGCAGAGTACTCTGGGCACAATGGTCACAGTATAAGGATAAAAGCACTGGACTCTGGGCCTAATGGTCATAGTAAAAGGATAGCAGTATGGTACTCTGAGCATAATGGTCATAATATAAGGATAACAACACACTACTCTGGGTACAATGGACATAGCATAATGGTAATAGCAAAGTACTCTGAAAACAATGGTCTTAATATAAGGATAACAGCACAGTACTCTCAGCACAATGGTCATAGCATAAGGATAAGAGCACAGTACTTCAGGCCAATGGTCATAGTATAGTGATAACAGCACAGTACTCAGGGCACACTGGTCATAGTATAAGGATAACAGCACAGTACTGTGGGCACAATGGTCATAGTATAAAGATAACAGCATGCCGCTCTGGCACAGTGGTCATAGTATAAGGATAATAGCAGAATACTCTGGGCACAATGGTTATAGTATACACTAACAGCATAGTACTCTGGGCAGAATGCTCATAGTATAAGGATAATGGCAGAGTACTCTGGGCACAATGGTCATAGTATAAGGATAACAACACATTACACTGGGCACATTGGACATAGTATAATGGTAATAACACAGTACTCTCTGCACAATGGTGACAGTATAAGGATAAAAGCACACTACTCTGGACACATTGGACATAGTATTTTGGTAATGAACATAGTATAATGGACATATTATAATGCTGCGCAGTGGTCATAATATAAGGATAACAACACAGTATGCTGGGCATAATGGACATAATATAATGGTAATAGCACAGTATTCTGTTCACAATGGTCATAATATAAGGATAACAGCACAGTACTGTGGGCACAGTGGTCATAGTATAAGGATAACAGCACAGTACTCTGGGCACAGTGGTCATAGTATAAGGATAACACCAAGGTACGTTGGGTACAGTGGTCATATTATAAGGAAAACAGCACAGTACTTTGGGCACAAAGGTCACAGTTTAAGAATAACAGCACAGTATTTTAGGCACAATGGTCACAGTATAAGGATAACAGCACAGTTCTCTAGGCAAAATGGCCAGAGTATAAGGATAACGGGTCTATATTATATAAGCAAATGCACTGAATTGCAAATGCTACATAATTGATCCACAATCCCTTAAAAAAAAACAAAATTTAGAACACACGGATCAGCAATTTTTTTCCCAGAGAAAAAAATTGCAGATTCATTAAAAAAATAAATAAATAAATAAAAATAAAAAAATTCAAAACATACCCTCCTATTTAAATATACCAACTCAGAGATCGCACTACAGTGGAAGAAATGGCAAAGTCATTGTTCCGAGCTTTCGGTATTTTGCCATTTTGCGTAATGACGTTTCACTAAACAGCATTCGTAATTCATTGCATTCTCTAAAACAATAGGGACCCAGGATAACAGCATGGTAGTCTGGGCACTATGGACATAGAAGAAGCATAACAGCACAGTACTCTGGGAACAATGGCCAGAAAATAAACATAACAGAGCAGTACTCTGGGCACTATAGTACATGTATAACAGCACAGCATGCTGGGCACTATGGTCACTGTATAAGGCTGACAGCACAGTACTCTGGACTCAGTGGTCACAGTATAAGGATAACAGTACAGTACTCTAGGCACAGTTGTCACAGTATACGGATAATAGCACAGTACTCTGGGAACAATGGTGACAGCATAAAGATAACGCCATGATACTCTGGTTACAATGGTCATAGAATAAGAAAAAAAGCACAGTGCTCTGGGCACAAATGTCACAGTATAAGAATAACAGCACCTTACATGGTCCTAGTATAACGATAACAGCACAGTACTCTGGGCACAATGGTCATAGAATAATGATAAGAGCACAGTACTTTGGGCACACTGGTCGCAGTATAACAATAACAGCGCAGTACTCTAGGCACAATTGTCATAGTATGAGGATAACAGCACAGTTCTCTGGGCACAACTGTTATAGTAGAAAGATAACAGCACACTACTCTGTGCACAATGGACATAGTTTAAGGATAACTGCACAGTACTCTGGACTCAATGGCCATAGAATAAAGCTAACAGCACATAGCTCTGGGCACAATGGTCATAGTATAAGGATAGCAGCACAGTACTCTGGGCACAATGTACACAGTACTCTTGCCACACTGGTCTTAGTATAAGGATTACAGAGCAGTACTCTGGGGACAATGGTCACAGTATAAGGATAAAAGCACAGCACTCTGAGAACAATGGTCATAGAATAAACATAGCAGAGCAGTACTTTGGGAAAATTGGTAATTGTATAAGGATAACAGCACAGTACTCTGGGCAAACTGGTCATAGTATAAGGATATAAGGATAACAGCACATTATTCTGGGATAAATGATCATTGTATATGGATAACACCACAGGAGTCTGGACACAATGGTAACAGTATAGGGACAACAGGACCTTACTCTGGACACAATGGTCATAGCATAAGGATAACAGCACAGTATGCTGTGCAGTATGGCCAATGTATAAGGCTAACAGCACTGTACTCTGGGCACAATAGTCAAAGTATAAAAGTATAACAGCACAGTATATTGGCACAAAGGTCACAGTATAAGAATAACAGCAGAGTACTCTGGTCACAGATGTCATAGTATAAGGATAACAGCATAGTAGTTTGGGCACAATGATCACAGTGCAAGGATACCACCATGGTACTCTGTGCACAATTGTCATAGTATAACAGCCCTGTACTCTGGGCACAATGCTCATGGTCTAAGGATAACAGCAGAGTACTCTGGACACAATGGTCATAGTACAAGGACAACAGCATAGTACTCTATACAAAATGGTCATATTATAAGGCTAACATCACAGTACTCTGGGCAACATGGTCATAGTATAAGGATATCAACACAATACTCTGAGCACCGTGGTTCATAGTATAAGGATAACAGCTCAGTACTCAGGGCACAATGGTGACAGTATAAGGATAACAACACAGTACTCTGGGCAACATGGTCATAGTATAAGGATAACGGCATGGTACTCTGGGCACACTGGTCATAGTATAAGCATAACAGCATACTTTACTGGGAACAATGGTCATAGAATAAACATAACAGAGCAGTACTCTAGGCACAATAATCAAAGTATAAGGATAACAGCACTGTACTCTGAATGCAATGGTCATAGTATAAGCATAACAGGACAGTACTCTGGGCAAAATAGTTATAGTTTAAAGATAATAGCATAGTACTCTGGGTATAATGATCATCATATAAGGATTACAGCACTGGACTCTGGGCACAGTGGTCATAGTATAAGGATAACAGTGCAGTTCTCTGGGCACAGTGGTCATAACATATGACAACAGGACTTTACTCTGGGCACAATGGACATAGAATAAGGATAACAGCACAGTATGTTGTGCAGAATTTTTACAGTATAAGGATAACATCATGGTCCTCTGGGCACAATGGTCAGAGCATAAAGATAACTGTACAGCACTCTGGGTACAAAGGTCATAGTATAACGATAATAGAACAGTACTCTGGGCACAACGGTAGTAGTATAAGGTGAGCTGCACAGTACTTTTGGCACAATGGTCATTGTATAAGGATAGCAGCACAGTTCTCTGGGCACAATGGCAATAGTATAAGGAAAACAGCACAGTTCTCTGGGCATAATCTTCATACTATAAGGATAACAGCACTTTACTCTGGGCACAATGGGCATAGTTTAACAATAACAGCACACTACTCTGTGAAAAATGGTCATAATATAAAGATAACAACACAGTACTCTGGCCACAAAGGTCACAGTATAAGAATAAAAGCACAGTACTCTGTTCACAATGGTCATAATATAAGGATTACAGCACAGTATTCTTTGCACAATGGTCATAGTTTGAAGATAACAGCACAGTTCTCTGGTCACAATGGTCAGAGTATAAGGAAAACACCATTGAAATCCGGGCACAGTTGTCAGAGTCTATATCACGTGGTCAAACTTTTAAATGTTCGAACGTCATATGGTCGACATCATATGATCGAACATTTAAAAGTTTGAACATTTCAACAGAGATCTCTATACAGTGCAGAAATGGAAGTTTTCAATTGTCTGCACTGTAGTGCGATCTCGGAGTTGGTATATTTAAAATGTGGGTGGTGTGGGGGGTGCATGGGGGCTTGCCCCCACTGCTTAACCTTTCAGGTAGGTTTCTTCTGTTTTTTTTTTTTTTTTTAATTAGATTTTTGAACTTTTAAGAGTTCAAGCATATGGTCTTGACCATATGGTGTTTGAACTTTTAAAAGTTCAATGCTCTAATATAGACGCCAATTGTCATAGTATAAGGATAACTGCACAGTACTCTGGGCATAGTGGTCACAGTATAAGGATAACACCATCGTACTCTGAGAACAGTGGTCATAGTATAAGGATAACAGCACAATACTCTCGGAACAATGGTCACAGTATAAGGAGAAAACCATGGTACTCTGGGTACAATGGTCATAGTAAAAGGAAAACAGCACAGTACTCTGGAAAAAAAGGTGAAAGTATAAAGATAACAGTACAGTACTCTGGGCACAATGCTCATAGTATATTGTTAACAGCACAGTAATCCAGCACAATGGTCATAGTATAAGGATAACAGCACAGTACTCTGGGCACAATGCTCTTAGTATATTGATAACAGCACAGTCATCCAGCACAATGGTCATAGTATAAGGATAACAGCACAGTACCCTGGGCTCAATGGTCACAGTATAAGGATAACACCATGCTACTCTGGGCACAGTGGTCATAGTATAAGCATAAAAGCATATTACTCTGGGCACAATGTTCACATTATAAGAACAGCAGCACAATGCTCTGGGCAGAATGGTCATAGTATAAGGATAGCAGCACAGTAATCTGGGCACAATGGTCAAAATATTAGGATAAAACCATGGTCCTCTGGGCACAATGGTACTATTATAAGGATAACAGCACTGTTCTCTGGGCACAAAGGTGATAGTATATGAATAATAGCACTGTGCTTTGGGTGCAAAGTACTCTGGTACAATGGTCATAGTATATTGATAACAGCACAGTACTCTGGGCACACTGATGATAGTGTAAAGAAAATAGCACTGTACTATGTGCACAGTGGTCATAGTACAATGATAACAGTACAGTAGTCTGACCACAATGGTCATGGTATAAGGATAGCAGCACAGTACACTGAGTGCAATGGTCAAAGTATAAGGATAACTGCATTGTACTCTGGGCAAAATGGTCATAGTATAAGGACAATTCTATGCTACTCTGGGCACCAGGGTTGCAGTATGAGGATAACACCCGGGTTCTCTGGATAAAATGGTCATAGTATAAGGATAAAAGCATGGTACTCTGGGCACAATGGTCATAATATTAGCATAACAGCAGACTACTCTGGGCACAATGGTAATGGTATATGGATAACTGCACAGTATTCTGGGCCCAATGGTCATAAAATAAGAATAACAGCACAGTACTCTGGGCACAATTGTTACAGTATAAAGATAACACCATGGCTCTCTGGGCACAATTGTTACAGTATAAGGATAACAGTAGAGTACTCAGAGTACCCAGGGCACACAGGTCACATTATAAAAATAACAGCACAGTACTCTGGTCACAATCATAACAGTATGAGGATAACAGCACAGTACTGTGGGCACAATGGTGATAGTAAAAGGATAGTAGCACAGTACTCTGGGCACAATGGCCATAATATAAAGTGAACAGCACAGTATTCTGAGCACAATGGTCATAGTATAAGGATATCAGCAATGTTATCTGAGCACAGTGGTCATAGTATATGGACAACAGCAGAATACTCTGGGCACAATGGTCATAGTATAACTATAGCAGTATGGTACTCTGGGCACAGTTGTCATATTATAAGGATAACACCACACTACTCTGGGTACAATGAACATAGTTTGAGGATAACAGCACAGGACTCTGACCCCAATAGCCATACTATATGGTTAACAGCACAGAATGCTGGGCACAAAGGTCATGGTATAAGCATAAAAAAGCAGTACTCTGGGAACAATGGTCATAGAATCAACATAACAGTACACTACTCTGGGCAAATTAGTCATAGTATAAGGATAATAGCACAGTTCTTTGGGTATAATGATTATCATATAAGGATTACAGCACAGGACTCTGGACACAGTGGTCATAGTATAAGGGTAGTACAGTACTCTGGGGACACTGGTCATAGCATATGACAACAGGACATTACTCTGGGCACAATGGACATAGTATAAGGATAACAGCACAATACGCTTAGCACAATTTTAACAGTATAAGGATAACACCACAGTACTCTGGGCAAAATGGTCATAGTATAAGGACAGTTCTACGCTACTCTGGGCACCAGGGTTGTAGTATGAGGATAACACCAGGGTTCTCTGGATAAAATAGTCATAGTATAAGGATAAAAGCATGGTACTCTGGGCACAATGGCCATAATATTAGCATAACAGCAGAGTACTCTGGGTACAATGGTAATGGTATATGGATAACTGCACAGTATTCTGGGCACAATGGTCATAAAATAAGAATAACAGCGCAGTACTCTTGGCACAATTGTCACAGTATAAAGATAACACCATGGCTCTCTGGGCACAATGGTTACAGTATAAGGATAACAGCACAGTACTCAGGGCACACAGGTCACATTATAAAAATAACAGCACAGTATTCTGGTTACAATCATTACAGTATGAGGATAACAGCACAGTTCTGTGGGCACAATGGTGATAGTAAAAGGATAGTAGCACAGTAATCTGGGCACGATTGTCATATTAAAGGGTAACAGTATGGTACTCTGGGCACAATGGTCATAGTATAAGGATAGCAGCACAGTACTCTGGGCACAATGGCCGTAATATAAAGCGAACAGCAGAGTAGTCCGAGCACAATGGTCATAGTATAAGGATATCAGCAACGTTATCTGAGCACAGTGGTCATAGTATATGGACAACAGCAGAATACTCTGGGCACAATGGTCATAGTATAACAATAGCAGTATGGTACTCTGGGCACAGTTGTCATATTATAAGGATAGCACCACACTACTCTGGGCACAATGAACATATTTTGAGGATAACAGCACAGGACTTTGGCCCCAGTAGCCATACTATAAGGTTAACAGCACAGAACACTGGGCACAAAGGTCATAGTATAAGCATAAAAGCACAGTACTCTGGGAACAATGGTCATAGAATCAACATAACTGCACACTACTCTGGGCAAAATAGTCATAGTATAAGGATAATAGCACAGTTCTTTGGGTATAATGATTATCATATAAGGATTACAGCACAGGACTCTGGGCACAGTGGTCATAGTATAAGGATAACAGCCCAATACACTTAGCACAATTTTAATAGTATAACAATAACACCATGGTACTCTGGGCACAATGGTCATAGTATAAGGAAAGCAGCACAGTACACTGGGCACAATGGTGATAGTATAAGAATAACAGCACAGCCCTCTGGGCACAGTGGTAGTAGCATAAGGTGAACTGCACAGTACTCTTGGCACAATGATCATTGTTAAAGGATAGCAGCAGAGTTTTCTGGGCACATTGGTCAATAGTATAAGGAGAACAGCACACTACTCTGGGCACAATGGACATAGTTTAACGATAACAGCACAGGAATCTGAGCAAAGATGTCATAGTATAAGGATAACAGCACAGTTCCCTGGGTACAATCGTCACAGTATAAGGATCAAACCATGGTTCTCTGGGCAAACTGGTCATAGTATAAGGATAACAACACAGCACTCTGACCACAATGGTCATAGTCTAAGGATAACAGCACTGTATCTTTTGCATAATGGTCATAGTATGAGGGTAACAGCACAGTTCTCTGGGCACAAGTGTCAAAGTATAAGGATAACACCATTGAACTCTGGGCACAATTGTTATAGTATAAGGATAACTGCACAGAACTCTGGGCACAATGGTCACAGTATAAGGATAACACCATCATACTCTGGGAACAATGGTCATAGTGTAAGGATAACAGCACAATACTCTGGGCACAATGGTCACAGTATAAGGAAAAAAAGTGTTACTCTGGGTACTATGGTCATAGCATGTGGAAAGCAGCACAGTACTCTGGGCACAGTGGTATAGTATAAGGAAAACAGCACAGTAATCTGGGCACAGTGGTCATAGTATAAGGATGATAGCACAGTACTCTGGGCACAGTCATCATAATATAAGGATAACAGCATGGCACTGTGGGCACAGTGGTCATAGCATAAGGATGACAGCAGAATACTCTGGGCACAATGCTCACAGTATAAAAATAACAGCACAGTATTCTAGGCACAGTGGTCATAGTATAGGGAGAACACCACACTACTCTGGGCACAATGAATGTAGTTTAAGGATAACAGCTCAGAACTCGGGACTCAATGGCCATAGTATAAGACTAACAGCACAGAACACTGGCCACAAAGGTCATAGTATAAGCATAAAAGCACAGTACTCTGGGAACAATGGTCATAGAATCTACATAACAGTGCAGTACTGTGGACAGAATGGTTATATTATAAGGATAATAGCACTGGACTCTGAATGCAATGGTCATAGTATAAGCATAAGAGCACATTGCTCTGGGCAAAGTGGTCATAGTATATGGATAATAGCACAGTGATCTTGGTACAATAAATCACTGTATGAGTATAACAGCACAAGACTCTGTGCACAGTGGTCATACTATATAGATAACAGTACAGTCATCTGGGCACAATGGTCATAGTGTAGGGACAACAGGACATTACTCTGAGCACAATTGTCATAGTATAAGGCTAACAGCAAACTATGTTGGAGTCAATGGTCATAGGATAAGAATAACAGCACAGTACTCTCAGCAGAATGGTCATAGTATAAGGATAACAGCACAGTAGTCTGGGCACAATGGTCATAGTATAAAGACAAAAGCACAGTACTTTGGACACAGTGGTCATAGTATTAGGATAACATCAGAATACTCTGGACACAATGGTCATAGTATAACAATAACAGCATGGTACTCTAGGCACAATGGTCATAGTATAAGGATAACAGCAGAGTACTTTGGGCACATTGGTCATAGTATAAGGATAACAGGATAAGGATAACAGTACTGGAGTCTATGCCCAGTAGTCATGGTATAAGGATAACAGCATGATACTCTGGGCATAACGGTAATAATATAAGGATAACAGCACACTAATCTGGGCACAATGGACATAGCATAATGGTAATAGCAAAGTATTATGGGCACAATGGTCTTAATATAAGGATAACAGCCCAGTACTCTGGGCACAATGGTCATAGCATAAGGATAACAGCACAGTACTCTGGACCAATGGTCATAGTATAGAGATAACAGCACAGTACGCAGGGCACCATGGTCATAGTATAAGGATAACAGCTAAGTTCTGTGGGCACAATGGTCATAGTATAAAGATAACAGCATGCCACTCTGGCACAGTGGTCATAGTATAAGGATAACAGCAGTGTACTCTGGGCACAATGGTCATAATATAAGGAAAACAGCACAGTACGCTGGGCACAATGGACATAATATAATGGTAATAGCACAATACTCTGTTCACAATGGTCATAATATAAAGATAACAGCACAGTACTCTGGGCACTGTGGTCATAGTATAAGGATAACACCATGGTACTTTGGGTATAATGGTCATATTATAAGGAAAACAGCAAAATACTCTGGGCACAAAGGTCACAGTTTAAGAATAACAGCACAGTATTCTGGGCACAATGTTCATAGTTTAAGGATAATAGCACAGTACTCTTGGCACAATTGTCATACTATAAGGATAACTGCACATTACTCTGGGTACAATGTTCATAGCATAAGCATAGCATCAGAGTACTCTGGCACAATGGTCATAGAATAAACATAATAGAGCAGCACTCTTGCACAATGGTCATAGTATAAGAATAGCATCACTGTAGTCTGGGAACAGTGGTCATAGAATAAACATATCAGCAGTACTCTGGGTGCAGTGGTAATATAAAGATATCAGCACTATAGTCTGAATGCAATGGGCATGGTATAAGGATAACAGCAGTGTACTCTGTGCACAATGGTCATAGTATAAGGATAACAGTGCAGTACTCTGTGCACAATGGTCATAGTATAAAGATAACAGCACTGGACTCTGGGCACAATGGTCCTAGCATAAGGATAACAGCACAGTACTCTAGGCACAATGGTCACAGTATAAGGCTAACAACACTGGACTCAGAGGTGACAGTATATGGATAACAGAACAGTACTCTCAGCAGAATACTCATAGCATAAGGATAACAGCACAGTACTCTGGGCACAATGGTGAAAGTATAAGGAAAACACCATGGCATTCTGGGTACAATTGCCATAGTATAATGATAAGTGCACAGTACTCTGGGCACAATGGTCCTAGCATAAGGATAACAGCGCAGTACTCTAGGCACAATGGTCACAGTATAAGGCTAACACCACTGAACTCTGGACTCAGAGGTGACAGTATATGGATAACAGAACAGTACTCTCAGCAGAATGCTCATAGCATAAGGATAACAGCACAGTACTCTGGGCACAATGGTGAAAGTATAAGGAAAACACCATGGCATTCTGGGCACAATTTCCATAGTATAATGATAAGTGCACAGTACTCTGGGCACAATGGCCACAGTATAAGGATAAGAACATGATACTGTGGTGACAATGGTCATAGTATAAGGATAACAGCACAATAATCTGGGTGCAATGGTCACAGTATAATATTAACTGCACCATACTCTGGGCACAATGTCCGTAGTAATCTTAACAGTGTAGTACTCTGTGCATAGTGGTCATAGTATAAGGATAACAGCACACTAATTTGGGCACAATGGCAGTAGTATAAGGCAAACAGCACAGTACTCTAGGCACAATCCTCATTGTATAAGTATAGCAGCACAGTTCTCTGGGTACACTGGTCATAGTATAACAATACCAACACACTACTTTGGTCAGAATGGCTGCAGTATAAGGATAACACCATGGTTCTATGGGCAAAATGGTAATAGTATACGGATAACAGTACAGAACTCTGGACACACTGGTCATAGTATAAGGATAACATCACAGTACTCTGGGCACAATGATCATAGAAAAAAGGATAACAGCACAGTAGTCTGGGGACAATGGTCACAGTGTAAGGATAATAGCACAGTACTCTAGACACAGTCATCACAGTAGTCTGGGCACAATGGTGATAGTATAAAGATAACAGCACAGTACTCTGGGCACAATGGTAATAGCATAAGGATAATAGCACAGTACTATAGGCACAGTCATCACAATATAAGAATAACAGCATGGCACTCGAGGCACAGTGGCCATAGTAGAAGGATAACAGCAGAATACTCTGACACAATGGTGATAGCATAACAATAATAGCATGGTACTCTGGGTACAATGGTCATAGTATAAGGATAACAGCAGAATATTCTGATTACATTGGTCATAGTATAAGGATAACAGAGCAGTACTGTGTGCACAATTGTCACAGTATAAGGATAACAGAGCAGTACTCTGTTCACAATGGTCACAGTATAAGGATAACAGCACTGGACTCTGGGCACAATGGTCATAGTATAACAATAGCAGCATGGTACTCTGGGCATAATGGTCATAATATAAGGATAACAACACAGTACTCTGGGAGCAATGGCCATAGCATAAGGATAACAGCACAGTACTGTGGGCACAATGGACATAGTATGATGATAATAGCACAGTACTCTGGCACAATGGTCATAATATAAGGATAACAACACAGTACTCTGGCCACAGTGGTCATAGCATAAGGATAACAGCACAGTACTCTAGGCACAGTGGTCATAGTTTAAGGATAAAAGCACAGTACTGTGGGCAGAATGGTCATAGTATAAGGATACCAGCACAATACTCTGTTCACAATATTCATAGCATAGTGATAAGAGGACAATACTTTGGGCATAATGGTCACAGTACAAGAATAACACCATGGTACTCTTGGAAAAATGGTCATAGTATAAGGATACAAGCAAAGTATTCTGTGCACAATGGTCATAGTAAGCATAACAGTACAGCACTCTGGGCACAATGGTCATAGTATAACGATAAGAGCTCAGTACTCTGGGCACAATGGTCAAAGTATAAGGATGACACAATGGTACACTGGACACAATTGTCATTGTATAAGGATAAATACACAGTACTCTAGATCCAATGGCCATAGTAAATGGCTAATCGCACAGAACTCTGGGCTCAATGGTCATAGTATAAGAATAGCAACAATGGTCATAGCATTATCGCACAGAACTCTGGGCACAATGGTCATAATAAGAATAGCAACAATGGTCATAGCATAAGGATAACAGCCCACTACTCTTGGCACACTTGTCATAGTATAAGGATAACAGAGCAGTACTCTGGACACAATGGTCACAGGATAAGGATAACAGCACAGCACTCTGGGCACAATGGTTATAGTATAAGGAAAACAGCACAGTACGCTGGGCACAATGGACATAATATAATGGTAATAGCACAACACTCTGGTCACAATGGTCATAATATAAGGATAACATCACAGTACTGTGGGCACAATGGTCATACTATAAGGTTAACTGCAAAGTACTCTGGGCACAGTGGTCATAGTATAAGGATAACACCATGGTACTTTGGGTATAATTGTCATATTATAAGGAAAACAGCAAAATACTCTGGGCACAAAGGTCACAGTTTAAGAATAACAGTACAGTATTCTTGGCACAATGTTCATAGTTGAAGGATAACAGCACAGCACTCTTGGCACAATTGTCATACTATAAGGATAACTGCACATTACTCTGGGTACAATGCTCATAGCATAAGCATAGCATCAGAGTACTCTGGCACAACGGTCATAGAATATACATAATAGAGCAGCACTCTGGCACAATGGTCATAGTATAAGAATAGCATCACTGTAGTCTGGGAACAGTGGTCATAGAATAAACATATCAGAGCAGTACTCTGGGTGCAGTGGTAATATTATAAAGATAACAGCACTATAGTCTGAATGCAGTGGTCATGGTATAAGGATAACAGCAGAGTACTCTGTGCACAATGGTCATAGTATAAGGATAACAGTGCAGTACTCTGTGCACAATGGTCATAGTATAAAGATAACAGCAGTGGACTCTGGGCACAATGGTCCTAGCATAAGGATAACAGCGCAGTACTCTAGGCACAATGGTCACAGTATAAGGTTAACACCACTGAACTCTGGACTCAGAGGTGACAGTATATGGATAACAGAACAGTACTCTCAGCAGAATGCTCATAGCATAAAGATAACAGCACAGTACTCTGGGCACAATGGTGAAAGTATAAGGAAAACACCATGGCATTCTGGGCACAATTGCCATAGTATAATGATAAGTGCACAGTACTCTGGGCACAATGGCCACGGTATAAGGATACCACCATGATACTCTGGGCACAATGGTGATAGTATAAAGATAACAGCACTGTACTCTGGGCACAATGATAATAGCATAAGGATAATAGCACAGTACTCTAGGCACAGTCATCACAGTATAAGAATAACAGCAAGGCACTCGAGGCACAGTGGCTATAGTAGAAGGATAACAGAAGAATACTCTGACACAATGTTGATAGCATAACAATAACAGCATGGTACTCTGGGCACAATGGCCATAGTATAAGGATAACAGCAGAGTATTCTGGGCACATTGGTCATAGTATAAGGATAACAGAGCAGTACTGTGTGCACAATTGTCACAGTATAAGGATAACAGCAGAACTCTGTTCACAATGGTCACAGTATAAGGATAACAGCACTGGACTCTGAGCACAATGGTCATAGTATAAGGATAGCAGCATGGTACTCTTGGCATAATGGTCATAATATAAGGATAACAACGGAGTACTCTGGGAGCAATGGCCATAGCATAAGGATAACAGCACAATACTGTGGGCACAATGGACATAGTATGATGGTAATAGCACAGTACTCTGGCACAATGGTCATAATATAAGGATAACAACACAGTACTCTGGCCACAGTGGTCATAGCATAAGGATAACAGCACAGTACTCTGGGCACAATGGGCATAGTATAAGGATAACAGCACAGTACACTAGGCACAGTGGTCATAGTTTAAGGATAACAGCACAGTATTGTGGGCAGAATGGTCATAGTATAAGGATAACAGCACAATACTCTGTTCACAATATTCATAGCATAATAATAAGGGGACAGTACTTTGGGCATATGGTCACAGCACACGGATAACACCATGGTACTCTTGGCACAATGGTCATAGTATAAGGATAAAAGCAAAGTACTCTGTGCACAATGGTCATAGTAAGCATAACAGTACAGTACTCTGGGCACAATGGTCATAGCATAACGATAAGAGCACAGTACTCTGGGCACAATGGTCAAAGTATAAGGATGACACAATGGTACACTGGGCACCATTGTCATTGTATAAGGATAAATGCACAGTACTCTAGACCCATTGGCCATAGTAAATGGCTAATCATACAGAAATCTGGGCACAATGGTCATAGTATAAGAATAGCAACAATGGTCATAGCATAAGGATAACAGCATACTACTCTTGGCACACTTGTCATAGTATAAGGATAACAGAGCAGTACTCTGGGCACAATGGTCACAGCATAAGAACAGTACTCTGTGCATAATGATCATAGTATAAGGATCAGAGCACAGAACTCTGGGCACAATGGTCATAGTAAAAGGATAGCAGAACAGTACTCTGGGCACAATGGTCATAGTATAAGGATAACAGCACAGTACTCTGGGCAACATGGTCATAGTATCTGGATAACAGCATGGTACTCTGGGCACAATGGTCATAATGTAAGCATAACAGTACAGTACTCTGGAAACAATTGTCATAGAATAAATATGATTGAGTAGTACTCTGGGCACAATGGTCATAGTATAAGAATAACGTCACAGTACTGTGGGAACAGTGGTCAGAGAATAAATATAACAAAGCAGTACTCTTGGTACAATCGTAATAGTATAAGGATAAAGAGCACTGTACTCTGAATGCAATAGTATAACAGAAGAGTATTCTGGGCACAGTCGTCATAGTCGAAGGATAACAGCACAGTAGTTTGGGCAACATGATGAGAGTATAAGGATAACAGCACAGTACTCTGGCCACAATAGTCATAGTGTAAGGATAACAGCATAGTACTGTGGGCAAAATGGTCATAGTATAGGGATAACAGCATAGTACTCTGGGCACAGTCATCATAGTATAAAAATAACAGCACAGTTCTCTGGGCATAATGGTCACAGTATAAGCATATCACCGTGGTACTCTGGCTACAATGGTCATAGCACAAGGATAACAGCAAAGTACTCTGGGCACAAAGGTCACAGAATTAGAATAACAGCACAGTGCTCTGGGCACAATGGTTATAGTAGAAGGATAACAGCACAGTACCCTTGGGAGAATGGTCATAGTATAAGGATAACAGCACAATTCTCTGTTCACAATATTCATAGCATAATGATAAGGGGACAGTACTTTGGGCATAATGGCCACAGTACAAGGATAACACCATGGTACTCTTGGCACAATGGTCATAGTATAAGGATAAAAGCAAAGTATTCTGCGCACAATGGTCATAGTAAGCATAGCAGCACAGTACTCTGGGCACAATGGTCATAGCATAACAATAAGAGCACAGTACTCTGGGCACAATGGTCAAAGAATAAAGATGACACAATGGTACACTGGGCACCATTGTCATTGTATACGGATAAATGCATGGTACTCTAGACCCAATGACCATAGTATATGGCTAATCGCACAGAACTCTGGGCACAATGGTCATAGTATAAGAATAGCAACAATGATCATAGCATAAGGATAACAGCACACTACTCTTGGCACACTTGTCATAGTATAAGGATAACAGAGCAGTACTCTGGGCACAATGGTTACAGGATAAGGATAACAGCACAACACTCTGGGCACAATGGTAATAGTATAAGGATACCAGCACAGTGGTCTCGGCAAACTGGTCATAGAATAAAGATAACTGCACAGTACTCTGGGTAAAATAATCATTGCATAAGGATAACAGCACAGGAGTCTTGGTCATAGTATAGGGACAAGAGGATATTACTATGGGCACAATGGTCATAGTATAAGGATAACAGCACAGTACGCTGGGCAGTATTGTCATTGTATAAGGCTAATAACGCAGAACTAGATTCACTGGTCACAGTATAAGGATAACATCACAGTTCTTTCAGCAGCATGGTCATAGTATAAGGATAGCACCATGGTAGTCTGGGCACAATAATTATAGCAGAAGAATAACAGCGCAGTTCTATGGGCATAATGGTCATAGGCTAATAATAAGCAAAGTACTCTGGGCACAATGGTCATAGTATAGGCATAACATGACAGTACTCTGGGCACAGTCGTCATAGTATAAGGATACAGCATAGTACTCTGGGCACTATGGTGACAGTATAAGGATAACACCATGGTACTCTGTGTACAATAGTCATAGTATAAGGAAAACTGCACAGTACTCTGGGTACAAATGTCACAGTACAAGAATAACAGCACAGTACTCTGGGCACAATGATCACAGTATAAGGATAACAGTACAGTACTCTGGGCACAATGGTCATAGTATAATGATAACAGCACAGTACTCTGGGCTCAATGGTCCAAGTATAAGAATAATACCATGGTACTCTGTGGACAACGGTCATAGTATAAAGATAACCACACAGTACTCTGGACACAATGGTAATAGTATAAGGATAACAGCAGAGTAGCCTGGCCACAATCATCATAGTACAAGGACAGCAGCATGGCACTCTGGACACCATAGTCATAGCATAAGGATAACAGCACAATACTCTGGGCACTATGGTCATAGTATAATGGTAACCGCAGAGTACTCTGGGCACAGTGGTCATAGCATAATCATAACAGCACAGTTCTATGTGCACAGGGGCCATAGTATAAGGTTAACAGCAGTGGACTCTGGGCACAATGGTCATAGTATAGGGATAGTAGCACAGTACTCTGTGCAGAATGGTCACAATATAAGGATCAGAGCACAGAACTCTGGGCACAATGGTCATAGTAAAAAGATAGCAGAACAGTACTCTGGGCACAATGGTCACAGTATAAGGATAACAGCACAGTACTCTGGGCAACATGGTCATAGTATCTGGATAACAGCATGGTACTCTAGGCACAAAGGTCATAATGTAAACATAACAGTACAGTACTCTGGGAACAATTGTCATAGAATAAATATGACAGAGAAAAATGTTGGGCACAATGGTCATAGTATAAGGATAACAGCACAGTACTTTGCCACAATTTTCACAGTATAAGATGGTACTCTGTGCATAAAGGTCACAGTATAAGAATAACAGCAGAGTACTCAGTGCACAATGGTCATAGAATAAGGATAACATCACAGTACTCTTGGCACAATGGTCATAGTATAAGAATAACAGCACAGTTCTCTGGGCGCAATGGTCATAGTATAAGAATAACTGCATGGTACTCTGGGCATAATAGTCATAGTATAAGGATAACAGCACCGTACTCTCAGCAGAATTGTCATAATATAAGGAAGACCACACAGTACTCTGGGCACAGTGGTCACAGTATAAGGATAACACCATGGTAGTCTGGGTACAATGCTCATAGAATAAGGATAACAGCACAGTACTCTGGGCAGAAAGGTCACAGTATAAGAATAACAGGGCAGTAGTCTGGGTACAATGGTCATAGTATAAGTAGAGCAGCAAAGTGCTCTGGCCACAATGGTCATAGTAATAGGATAACTTTATGGTACTCTGTGCACAGTTGTTATAGTATAAGAATAACTGCGCAGTACTCTTGGCAAACATGTTATAGTATAAGAATAACAACACAGTACTCTGAGAACATTGGTGATACTATGAGGATAAGATTACAGGTCTCTGGGCACAATGGTTATACTATAGGAATAATAGCACAGTGCTCTGGGCACAATGGTCAGAGTATAAAGATAACAGTATGGTACTCTGAGTACAATGGTCATAGTATAAGGATAACAGCACAGTACTCTGGGCATAGGTCACAGTATAAGAATAACAGCACAGTACTCAGTGCACAGTGGTCATAGTATAAGGATAACATCACAGTACTCTTGGCACAATGGTCATAGTATAAGGATAACAGCACAGTACTCTGGGTACAATGGTCATGGAATAAGGATAACTGCATGGTAGTCTGGACACAATGGTCATAGCATAAGGATAGCAGCACAGTATTGAGGGCATAATGGTAATAGTATAAGAATAACAGCACAGTACTCTGGTCACAATGGTCATAGTATAAGGATAACAGCACCCTAGTCTGGGCACAATGGTGATAGTATAACGATAATAGCACAGTACTCTGGGCATAATGGTCATAGTAGTAGGATAACAGCATGGTACTCTGGGTCAATGATCATAGGGATCTATATTATATGCTCAAATAGTGGGTCAATGATCATAGGGATCTATATTATATGGTCAAAGAGTCTTTTCTTCAAACATATAATGACAGACACATAAAGAGCGAATGCTCTAAAACATGAACAGCCACGTCCGTGAATGTTTATTTTGGGAAAAGATTCATTTGGCTGTTATTGGGAATTGCCCTTTTCCTCAATGTAGACCAATCTCAGAGTTGGTATATTTAGTTAGTGGGGTGTGGGGGGCACAGCCCCTCATGTCAGGGTTGTGGGGGCAAAGCCCCCCACTTTATTAGGGTTTTGAAGTTTGTGCTTTTTGTATACGGCCCAGTGAATTTTTTCCCAAGGAAAATAAATTACAGATGTGGCATTTGATCTTTAAGTGTCAATGATTATATGTTCAAAGTAAAGTCTCTTTGAGCATATAATATAGACCCTGGTCATAGTATAATGATAATAGCACTGAACTCTGGGCACAGTTGTCAGAGTATAAGGATAGCAGCCCAGTAATCTGGCACTATGGCTGTAGTATAAGGTGAGCAGCACAGTACTCTAGGCACAATGGTCATATTATTAGGATAACATCACATTACACTGGGCACAATTGTCACAGTAAAAGGATAACACTATGGTTCTCTGGGCACAATAGTTATAGTATAAGGATAACAGCATAGTACTCTGCTCACAATGGTCATTGTATAAGGATAACATTACAGTTCTCTGGGCACAGTGGTCACAGTATAAAGATAACAGCACAGTACTCTCAGCAGAATGGTCATAGTATAAGGATAACACCATGGTAGTCTGGGCACAATAGTCATTGTAGAAGAATAACAGCACAGTTCTAGGGGCATAATGGTCATAGTCTAACAACATGCAAAGTACTCTAGGCACAATGGTCATAGTATAAGCATAACATCACAGTACTCTGGGCACAGTCATCATAGTATAAGGATATAGCATAGTACACTGTGCACTATGGTGACAGTATAAGGATAACACCATGGTACACTGTGTACAATAGTCATAGTATAAGGAAAACAGCACAGTACTCTGGGTACAAATGTCACAGTACAAGAATAACAGAACAGTACTCTGGGCACAGTGATCACAGTATAAGGATAACAGTACAGTACTCTGGACACAATGGTCATAGTATAATGATAACAGCACAGCACTCTGGGCCCAATGGTCCAAGTATAAGAATAACACCATGGTGCTCTGGGGACAATGGTCATAGTACAATGATAACCAGGCAGGACTCTGGGCACAATGGTAATAGTATAAGGATAACAGCAGAGTACTCTGGGCACAATCATCATAGAACAAGGATAACAACATGGCACTCTGAACACAATAGTCATAGTATAAGGCTAACAGCACAATACTCTGGGCACAATGTTCATAGTATAATGGTAACCACAGAGTTCTCTGGGCACAATGGTCATAGCATAATCAAAACAGCACAGTACTATGTGCACAATGTCCATAGTATAAGGTTAATAGCACTGGACTCTGGGCACAGTGGTCATAATATAGGGATAGTAGCACAGTACTCTGTGCATAATGAAAGGATCAGAGCACAGAACTCTGGGCACAATGGTCATAGTAAAAGGATAGCAGAACAGTACTCTGGGCACAATGGTGACAGCATAAGGATAATAGCACAGTACTCTTGGCACAGTGGTCATAGTACAATGATAACAGTGTAGTACTCTGGGCACAATGGTCACAGTATAAGGATAACAGCACAGTACTCTGAGCAACATGGTCATAATATATGGATAACAGTATGGTACTCTGGGCACAAAGGTCATAATGTAAGCATAACAGTACAGTACTCTGGGAACAATTGTCATAGAATAAATATGACAGAGCAGTACGCTGGGCACAATGGTCATAGTATAAGGATAACAGCACTGTACTTGGCCACAGTTTTCACAGTATAAAAATAACACCATGGTAGTCTGGGCACAATGGTCATCATATAAGGATAACAGCACTGTACTCTGCATGCAATGGTCACAGTATAAGGACAACAAGATGGTACTCTGTGCATAAATTTCACAGTATAAGAATAACTGCAGAGTACTCAGTGCACAATGATCATACTATAAGGACAACATCACAGTACTCTTGGCACAATGGTCACAGTATAAGAATAACAGCAGAATACTCAGTCCACAATGGTCATACTATAAGAATAACATCACAGTACTCTTGGCACAATGGTCATAGTATAAGAATAACAGCACAGTTCTCTGGGTGCAATGGTCATAGTATAAGGATAACTGCATGGAACACTGGGCACAATAGTCATAGTATAAGGATAACAACACAGTACTCTCAGCAGAATGGTCATAGTATAAGGAAGACCACACACTACTCTGGACACAGTGGTCACAGTATAAGGATAACACCATGGTATTCAGGGCACAAAGGTCATAGTATAAGAATAAGAGCACAGTACTTTGGACGCAATGGTCATAGTATAAGGATAACACCACAGTACTCTAGGCACAATGGTCATGGTATAAGGATAACAGCAGAGTACTCTGTGTTGAATGCTCACAGTATAAGGATAAGAGCACAGTACTTTGGCCACAATTTTCACAGTATAAGGATAACACCATGGTAGTCCAGGTACAATAGTCATATAATAAGAATAACAGCACAGTACTCTGGGCAGAAATGTCACAGTATAAGAATAACAGGTCAGTAGTCTGGGTACAATCCTCATAGTATAAGTAGAGCAGCAAAGTACTCTGGCCACAATGGTAATAAGAACACTTCATGGTACTCTGGGCGCAGTTGTCATAGTATAAAGATAGTATGGTACTCTGAGTACAATGGCCATAGTATAAGGATAACAGCACAGTACTCTGGGTATAGGTCACAGTATAGGTATAACAGCGCAGTACTCAGTGCACAGTGGTCATAGTATAAGGATAACTGCATGGTAGTCTGGGCACAATGGTCACAACATAAGGATAGCGGCACAGTATTGAGGTCATAATGGTCATAGTATAAGAATAACAGCACAGTACTCTGGTCACAATGATCATATTATAAGGATAACAGCACAGTAGTCTTGGCGCAATGGTGATAGTATAACGATAATGGCACAGTACCCTGGGTACGATGGTCATAGTATTAGGATAACAGCATGGTACTCTGGGTCAATGATCATAGGGGTCTATATTATATGCTCAAAGAGACTTTTCTTCAAACATATAATGATCAACACATAAAGAACGAATGCTCTAAAGCATAAACAGCCACGTCTGTGAATTTTTATTTCGGGAAAAGATTCAGTTGGCCGTTATTGAGAATTGCCTTTTTCCCCAACGTAGACCAATCTCAGAATTGGTATATTTAGTTAGTGGGGTGTGGGGGGCACAGCCCCTTACGTCAGGGGGTGTGGGGGCAAAGCCTCTCACTTGATTATGGTTTTGAAGTTTGTGTTTTTTGTATACAGCCCAGTGAATTTTTTCCTGAGGAAAAAATTTGTGGATGTGGCCGTTCGCTCTTTAGTTGTTAATGATTATATGTTCAAAGAAAAGTCTCTTTGAGCATATAATATAGACCCTGGTCATAGTATAATCATAATAGCACTGAACTCTGGGCACAGTTGTCAGAGTATAAGGATAGCAACACAGTAATCTGGCACAATGGCCATAGTGTAAGGTGAACAGCACAGTACCCTGGGCACAATGGTGACATTATTATGATAACAACACACTACTCTGGGCACAATCGTCACAGTATAAGGATAACACTATGGTTCTCTGGGCACAATGGTCATAGTATAAAGATAACAGCACAGTACTCTGGTCACAGCACAGTACTCTGGGCACAATAGCCATGGTTTAAGGTTAGCAGCATGGTACTCTGGCTACAATGGTCGTAATATAAGGCTAACAGCATAGTGCTCTGGGCACAATGGTCATAGTATAAGGATAACAGCATGGTACTCTGGGCACAATGGTCATAGTATAAGGATAACAGACAGCACAGTAATTTGCACACTATGATCATAGTGTAACCATAACAGCACAGTACTCTGGGCAAACTGCTCATAGTATAAGGATAATAGCACAGTACTCTGGGTACAATAAATCATTGTAGAAGGATAACAGCACAGGACTTTGGGCACAGTGATTATACTATAAGAATCAAAGCACAGTAGTCTGGGTGCAATGGTGATAGTGTAGGGACAACAGGACGTTACTCTGTGCACAGTGTTCATAGTATAAGGCTAACAGCACAGGACTTTTGGCACAATGGTCATAGTTAGCACCATAGTACGTTGGTGTATGTGTAAGTAACTGGTTTTAAAGCTAATTGCCTACTAAGTAGGAGAAGCAGCATCTTTGATTTAGTCTGGGTGGCAACTTACTGTTCTTTGTAATGCATATACTGTTTTGTACAAGTCTAAAATAAGTAATGTGAGTAATACTGAATGGGTTTCCTATTCTGTATGTCGATTTTATTTCCTTTATGGCATGTCACAGACCTCAGTACAGTTTTGTGTGACTAAACTCCTTAAGAAGAAATCATGTTTTCATTGTCGTAAGAAAGTCTTTCCATACTTTATCTAGATCTAGAGATGGCATTGAACCCTTCAATCAGCCTTCATTTGGTCATTCATTCATAATTTCCCCTTTGGCATTTATCTGTCAATGTGCATGCAATAACTAGAAAAACCACAGACGTGACCTGAACAATATGTGCTACATGGACCACCTCAGAGCTCTGTCACTATACTCTGTATAGTACAGGCTGCTAAGATGTGACCTGAGTCTGGCATACAAGGCATCCTCTGACATAATACTTATGGACTCGCTGCACATCAGAAATTCAAATGGCATCAGGAATACTTGGTCCATGGATATAAACCTCTTCTGCAACATCAACAGAATGGTTTGGATGGACAGGTATATTTTACAGAGGATACCACTGCTCTGGAATAGATTCCCCATCCACATAAAAGAAAGCCCATCCCTGTCCATATTGAAGAGTGCCTTGGATCTATAGATAGGTAACATAAAATTTACCCTAGGGCTGCTCCCTGTACTACTAATGGATAAAGACAGTTCCTAAATATATTATTCCATTCATGGGTCCCTTCAAATTATCAATGGTATGATCCCAGTTATTCTCACTAGGAGGTAATTATCAAACATGGAATGGGTAAAGCCAATCCAACAAAAGGGACAGGTTACGTCAAACAACAAAGGGGAATTGACTAGATTTATGGAGTACAAGGGCATCTAGCCAAGCACACATGTATGCACAGGCACACACACACACACACACACACACACACACACACACACACACACACACACACACACACACACACACACACACACACACACACATGCACACAGACCCAAACACACAAATACCCTCACACACCCCTGAGTATAAAATTAAAATTGACAGAAGAAATGATAATCATGCATAATATTCATGAATTGCTGCATTCAATAATTTGGAATTTACAAATGTTTATCAATGATCACTACAACTTTAAGTTCCATTTTCTATGTTAGGTTTATGAAATCCAAAATGTGTACTCCATATTTAAAATGACAACTAGATTAGCTTTCAGCTTCAAGTACAGGCAGGACTATGATAAAACAAATTCATGTGCATTTTTTCTTGTAGCTATGCATATCCTGCACTGAGTGACTTGCTTATTACACATTTAAATGTACGTTAACTTTTCTCCACCTACAAGCTGATGTTCATAATTTCAGACAGTCCTTTCATCTGATGCTGTTTTAACTAAAAATTCATTAAGTGAAATAAAAGCAAATGAGAACCATCCTACTGAATGCTAAGGCATCAGTCAGTGGCACAGCACATGGGAATATTTATGAGGATCTGATACTGAAAGCATATTAAAACCCAAACTGTGTGACTAGCATTTATTAAAGCATTTAAAAATAAAAAAAACAGCAAAAAATACAGGAAATTATGTGATTTGTTGCAGTAACACAACTCTTTCCTACATAACTTTGTATGTTATCATTATTATGTGATTAGCTAGTAACTGTAAAACTGGTAATGACATGTACTGTTTTGTGACGTTATCACATTTATTCCTGTAGAGTAAAGTGCTCACTAGTTTTATTACAATTTAATGTTTCACTTACGTAGTTTGTATGTGATTAACTACTAATTATAAAACTGGTAATGAAATGTACTGTTTTGTAAAGTTATTCCATCTATTCCTGTGGAGTACATTGCTCACTCTGGTTAAGAGCCAAAAACAGCTAATCAAGACTGTTAAATGGATTGCCATTTCTGGTATACATTTGTTAACCATCAGCAGTGCACCAAAACCAGACACTTAGGCCAATATTTGTAGTCAGCTTGATTAGTGTGCAATATGCTAGTGTACAGGAAATGGCCATGGAGAGGCAAAGTGCCATACATAATACCCACTTATGTAATATGCTAGTATATGGGAAATGGCCATGCACAGGCATAGTGTCTTCCATAATACCTACTTATGTAATATGGTAGTGTATGCAAAATGGCCATACACAGGCATAGTGCCATCCATAATGCCCACTTATGCAATATGTTAGCGTATGCAAAATGGCAATGCACAGGCATAGTGCCATCCATAATACCCACTTATGCAATGAGCTAGTGTATGGGAAATGGCTGTGAACAGGCATAGTGCCATCCATAATACCCTCTCGGGCAATATGGTAGTGTATGGGAAATAGCCATGCACAGGTGTAATGCCATCTTTTATACCCACTTATGCAATATGCTAGTATATGGGAAATGGCCATGCACAGGCATAGTGCCATCCATAATACCCACTTATGAAATATGCTAGTGTATGGGAAATGGTCATGCATAGATATAGTGCCACCTATAATACCCATTTATGCAATATGGTAGTTTATGGGAAATGGCCGAGCACAGGCATAGTGCCATCCATAATACCCACTTATGCAATATGCTAGTGTATGGGAAATGGCCATGCACAGGCATAGTGCCATCCATAATACCCACTTATGCAATATGCTAGTGTATGGGAAATGGCCATACACAGGTATAGCGCCATCAGTAATACCCACTTATGCAATATGCTAGTGTATAGGAAATGGCCATGCACAGGCATAGAGCCATCCATAATACCCACTTATGCAATATGCTAGTGTAAGGGAGATGGCCATACACAGGTATAGTGTCATCCATAATATCCACTTATGCAATATGGTAGTGTATAAAAAATGGCCACGCACAGGCATAGAGCCATCCATAATACCCACTTATGCAATATGCTAGTGTATAGGAAATGGCCATGCGCAGGCATAGAGCCATCCATAATACCCACTTATGCAATATGGTAGTGTATAAAAAATGGCCATGCAGAGGCATAGTGCCATCCATAATACCCACTTATGCAATATGGTAGTGTATAAGAAATGGCCGTGCATAGGCATAGTGCCATCCATAATATACACTTATACAGTATGGCAGTGTATGGGAAATAGCCACGCACAGGCGTAGTGTCATCCATAATACCCACATATGCAATATGGTAGTATATGGGAAAATGCTGTGGACAGGCATGGTGCCATCCATAATACCCACTTACTCAATATGATAGTGCATGCGAAATGGCCGTGCACAGGCATAGTGCCACCTATAATACCCACTTATGCAATATGGCAGTTTATGGGAAATGGCCGAGCACAGGCATAGTGCCATACATAATACCCACTTATGCAATATGCTAGTGTATGGGAAATTGCCGTGCACAGGCATAGTGCCATCCATAATAACCACTTATGCAATATGCTAGTGTATGGAAAATGGCCATGCACAGGTATAGTGCCATCCATAATATCCACTTATGCAATATGGTAGTGTACAAAAAATGGCCATGCAGAGGCGTAGTGCCATCCATAATACCCACTTATGCAATATGGTAGTGCATAAGACATGGCCGAGCACAGGCATAGTGCCATCCATAATACACACTTATACAGTATGGCAATGTATGGGAAATAGCCACGCACAGGCGTAGTGCCATTTATAATACCCACATATGCAATATGGTAGTGTATGGGAAATGGCCATGGACAGGCATGGTGCCATCCAAAATACCCACTTATGCACAGACTAAGTCGTTTTTGCATTTAAGTTACCTGTAACACATTGCACTTAAGTTACCTGGCACTTACTCACTAAAGCAATTATATAAGTCAGCACTAAAAATTAAAAGCACTACACCCTCACTCCCCACTGGCCCTTGTTTTCAATTATTAAGGAATTCCCAATATTATTCTAGCATGTCCAAAGGTCAGTTGTCAATCTCCTCTCCAGTCCAGCTGGTGAATCTGGGAATCTTGAGGCAATGTTACAACTGCCTCATGTACACAGACAACCCTGTCCTCCTCCCAACAAATTCCAACACATGTGAGAGATGCAACCATATAGCCAAACTGGAGGCTTAGCTCTCTCAACTCAGTACTGGCATAACCAGTCAGTAGGAGAAGGAAACCACACTCACTACAATTCCAGTCTCACATAGACCTACCACAACAGCAAACCAAACACATAATCAGACAAAAACATACTCGGAGGCTCTAAATAAAGATCTGCCTAAGCAGCAGAGACCTCCAAAGCAGACACCCAAGCAACCACTACCCCAAAACAAAACACGTGCAACACATATCTCACAAAGCCAGTGTGCCGAACAGTCACAGCCCTTAAGACTAAACAACACACCTGATACACTTGCAATAGGTGACTCTATCGTCAGGCACACTGACGTCCCGCTCACCAGGCTGAAAAAGAAGAGGGTCACGGTGAGCAGCCTGTCAGGCGCTAGGATCCACCACATAACACAAGCACTCAGGTCACTCCAAGGCAAGTACAAATATGACTCATTCATTGTCCATGCTGGTGTGAATGACCTGAGACGTACCTCCCTGGACTACATGAAAAGAGACATATAGGAGCTCTCTGAGCATGTAGCGCAGGCTGGTATAACCCTGACCTTGAGTAGCATCTTACTCTCACCAAGAATGATGCCACAATATGAAGACAAGATGATCAATTTCAACAATTGGCTTAAGTACTGGTGTCATTCAAAGGGGATCCAATGCCTGTCAGCTTGGGATGATATGCTCGACAAGCCACGATGCTTCGCTAGGGACGGCTTGCACCTGTCACCCCTGGGCTTTCGGATATTGGCAAAGGCTCTTGCTACCCTCATAGTGCCTTTTAGGCAAGGCTCAAAAGACAAACCCACCTCCATAGGTATCACAAGGGATAAGAAACTAAGAGTAATGCTACTCAATGCCAGAAGTCTAAACCTCAAGATGCACGCACTCGAAACTCTCCTTAGCATGGAGAACATCTATATCTGTGCAGTAACAGAAACCTGGTTCAGGGCTCCCGAGAGCACCCCAGCACTACCAGGTTATACCTCATAACATGCTTTTCGGTCCCAAAACTTGGATCAAACCACAAAAGAAGGGGGAGTATCGATATTCATCAAAGATACCCACACCTCCAGGTTGGTGGCAAAGCACGAAGCATCAGAGACTATCCATGTGCAACTAACAATGGGTAAAACTGCTTTCCAGTTTATAGCCTGCTACAGACCACCCTCGCAAACCCAGGAACCCCACTCGGCCTTTCTGAGAACACTGGAAAATATGAAGGTCTCTCCAAACACCATTATATTGGGCGACTTCAACTACCCAAACATAGACTGGGAGCATTACTCTAGCTCCAACACCCTAGCCCAAAGGTTCCTAGAATTTATAAACTCATATGCTATGGAACAACTTGTTACCACTCCAACAAGAGGGGAAAACATACTGGACCTGATCATCACCAACATGGGGACTCTATGCTCCAGACCAGAAGTGTATCCCTCACTGGTAAGATCAGACCATAAACTAATCTCACTAGATATTCACATCCCGACCCCACCCCCTGCCCAGAAAACCACAGTGAAAAACTTCTCTAAAGCAAATTTCACACTCCTCAAAACCGAGGTGGAATCCTTCAAAGCCCCCGGGCCTGTGTAAATTACGGCCCAGACCGCAGAATCCTTTATAAACACATTCTATGAACACCTTCAGGAATGCATGGATCATGCAATCCCAAATAAAACCAAGACCCAATCCTCCAAAGGCAGACGTCCTGTCTGGTGGACCCCAGCCATAAACAAACTATATAATAGAAGGAGGAAGCTACAAAATGATAGAGCAAAATCCCAAAAAGGGAAGGCATCACTGATCAGTATTAGCAAAAAACTATGGGCACTCATAAAATTGTCTAAGGCCAGCTTCGAGAGAAAAATTGCACAGGACACTAAGGATAATCACAAGGCTTTCTTTAGTTATGTTAGGAACCTGGGTGGTAATTCCCAGATATGCTCAGAATTAGTCCAAAATGACAAAAAATACACTGAACCCACAGACATTGCCAACATCCTAGATGACAGGTTCAGTGCAAACTTCTCCCCCTCTCCCCACCAAAAGGGCAAATATCTATCCCAGCAGAGTGCTGCCCCCCTGACATCTCAGATGCTCAGGTAAGAGCCACCCTCTCCAAAGCAAAAAACACAGCATCAATGGGACCAGACAGTGTCCCGGGCTGCATCCTACATGAACTCCAAGAAGAGCTAAACCCAAACATAAAACTACTGTTCAATCTCAGCCTTACTACAGGATATGTGCCCAAAGAGTGGCGTACAGCAACAGTGGTCCCTCTCCATAAAGGTGGTGCCTCAACGGATCCTGGAAACTATTGCCCCATAAGCCTGACTAGCTTGGTCTGCAAAGCTATGGAAAGGATCATCATGGACCTCATAAATAAAGATATTGGGGACGTACAGACACTGGATTCTACCCAGTTCGGCTTTGTTAAGGGCAGATCCTGCCTCTTAAACCTGGTTGATTTCTTTGAAACAGTCACCAAGGCCATTGACGGAGGGAAGGTGGTCCACACAGCCTACCTGGACCTCGCAAAAGCCTTCGATACAATACCCCACTCGGGCATTATAGATAAGCTCACCAGCCTAAATATAAACCCCTATGTCACTAGATGGATTGCAAACTGGCTCAAGGACAGAACCCACATGGTTAGAATTGCTGGAGCCATGTCAGACTCCAAACCAGTTACAAGTGGTGTCCCACAAGGCTCAGTCCTGGGACCTCTCTTGTTCGTTATATATTTCTTGGAGATACAGGCCAACACGGAAGGACTGTGGCTGACCAAGTTTGCAGATGACTGCAAACTGGGCGCCATAATCGACTCTCCAGCTGACACAAGCATCCTCCAAAGGGCCTCATAGAAACAGACAACTGGTGCCAGAGCCATGGCCTCAAGCTAAATGCCAAAAGTGTATAGTCATCCCTTTCGCAAAAACAGTGCCCACAAATTACCACATAGGTGGTAATCCATTAAGTACAGAAGAAGTAATTAGGGACCTGGGGACCCAAGTTGATAGCAATCTCTCATTTGACAACCACGTGGCCAAAGTGGTTAGAAAACATTTTATATAGCCCACCTAATCATGAAGGGATTAACATCTAGATCAGGGGAGGTCATCGTGCCTCTTTACTCATCCCTCATCAGGCCCATAATTGAGTACAATGCCCGTTTTGGGATGTACCTTACCAGACACCTGCAGCAACTGGAAAGACCCCAAAAGTACCTCACCAAGAGGATCAAAGGGCTCAAACAGATGCCATATGCTGCCCGGTTAAAGAAACTCCAGCTCTACTCAGTGGCATACCGCCTGTTCAGAGGTGATCTGTGCCTGATGTATAAAGCCATGTCCAACCCAGAAATAAAGGACATGCTTCACCTCAGAAAATCCAAATCCCATCGAGCTACGCGCTCAAGAGACTTGAACCTCAGCACTGAAATAAATAGGACATGCTGGAGGGACAGATTCATAACCCAGAGGCTCCCTTCACTATGGAATAAAATCCCAGTCCAGGTTAGGCAGAGTCCCTCATTGACTCTCTTCAAGAGGAATCTTGATGAGTGGATGGGAGATCGTAGGTTTACCCCGGGTATCACTTCTGTGTCACTGTTAGACAGAGGCACAGTATACTAACCTCGAAAAAGGGCATAGCAAAATAAATTTAAAATGGGTGGCGAAAGCCAAACACATTCTGGCTAGGCTTATAAATGCCCTAGGGCAGATAGCCTAGTATGAACCTATGAACCTATGAACCTATATGCTAGTGTATGGGAAATGGCCATGCACACGTATAGTGCCATCCATAATACCCACTTATGCAATATGCTAGTGTATGGGAAATGGCCGAGCACAGGCATAGTGCCATCCATAATACCCACTTATGCAATATGCTAGTGTATGGGAAATGGCCGTCACAGGCATAGTGCCATCCATAATACCCACTTATGCAATATGCTAGTGTATGGGAAATGGTCATTTATATGCATAGTGCCACCCATAATACCCACTTATGCAATATGCTAGTGTATGGGAAATGGTCATTCACAGGCATAGTGCCACCCATAATACTCACTTATGCAATATAGTCGTTTATGGGAAATGGCCGAGCACAGGCATAGTGCCATCCATAATACCCACTTATGCAATGTGCTAGTGTATGGGAAATGGCCATGCACAGGCATAGTGCCATCCATAATACCCATTTATGCAATATGCTAGTGTATAAGAAATGGTCATGCACAGGCATAGTGCCATTCATAATGCCCACTTATGCAATATGGTAGTATATGAAAAATGGCTACGCACAGGCATAGTGCTATCCATAATACCCACTTATGCAATATGCTAGTGTATGGGAAATGGCCGTGCACAGGCATAGTGTCATCCATAATACCCACTTATGCAATACGTAGTGTATGGGAAATAGCCATGCACAGGCATAGAGACATCCATAATACCCACTTATGCAATATGCTAGTGCATGGGAAATGGCCATGTGCAGGCAGTGCCATCCATAATACCCACTTATGCAATATGCTAGTGTATGGGAAATGGCCATGCACAGGCATAGTGCCATCCATAATACCCACTTATGCAAAATGCTAGTGTATGGGAAATGGTCATGCACAGTCATTGTGCCACGTATAATACCCACTTATGCAATATGGTAGTTTATGGGAAATGGCCGAGCACAGGCATAGTGCCATCCATAATACCCACTTATGCAATGTGCTAATGTATGGGAAATGGCCATTCACAGGCATAGTAACATCCATAATACCCATTTTTGCAATATGCTAGTGTATGGGAAATGGCAATACACAGGTATAGAGCCATCCATAATACCTACTAATACAATATGGTAGTATATGAGAAATAGCCATGGACAGGCATAGTGCCATCCATAATACCCACTTATGCAATATGCTAGTGTATATAAAATGGCCGTACACAGGTATAGTGCCGTCCATAATACCCACTTATGCAATATGTAGTGTGTGGGAAATGGCCATGCACAGGCATAGTGCCATCCATAATACCCACTTATGCAATATGCTAGTGCATGGGAAATGGCCATGCACAGGTATAGAGCCATCCATAATACCCACTTATGCAGTATGCTAGTGTATGGGAAATGGCCATGCACAGGCAGTGCCATCCATAATACCCACTTATGCAATATGCTAGTGTATAGGAAATGGTCATACACAAGCATAGTGCAGTCCATAATACCCACTTATGCAATATGGTAGTGTATGGGAAATGGTCATTCACATGCATAGTGCCACCCATAATACCCACTTATGCAATATGGTAGTGTATGGGAAATGGCCGTACACAGGCATAGTGCCATCCATAATACCCACTTATGTAATATGTAGTGTATGGAAAATAGCCGTAGACAGGCATAGTGTCATCCGTAATACCACCTTATACAATATGCTAGTGTATGGGAAATGGCCATGCACAAGCAGTGCCATCCATAATACCCACTTATGCAATGTGTTAGTGTATAGGAAATGGCCATAAACAGGCATAGTGCCATCCATAATACCCACTTATGCAATCTGGTAGTGTATGGGAAATGGTCATTCAGAGGCATAGTGCCACCCATAATACCCACTTATGCAATATGGTAGTGTATGGGAAATAAAATAATCCAAAAATCTGATCAAAAATAAAATTAAGAAGTATTTTATTACACTGATGAACGCACACAAAATAATATAAAATGTATGAACACAGAACATAGATTAAGCGCTTTCGTCTCCCTCCGGAGACTTCTTCAGAATCTAACATCATTTTCCAATGGTCCTTGTTTTATACATATTGTTCCAAGATCATTGGCTAGCAGTAACATCTTTAATTACCTAATTAATCTTTAAAGGGCTAACATGAGGAGAGGGGCATATACAAAAAAACAAAAATACAAAACACCAAAAGCAGAACAGTAGAATAAAGGCAAATTTGGCAAAACCAAAATACTACAATAAGTCAAATTCAGTATAATTCAGTATGATTGAAGAGAAAATTGTTTCTGTACTGCACAATGTAGATATATTTACCCATCAATATAAATATAAATATGTAAATAATTAAATATATGAATATATATGTAAATAAATAAATATATAAATATATACAAAAAAAATGTTATATAAAATTCTAAAAATTTCTTAAAAAATATTAAATATGATAACTATCATCTTATTTTAACTTTATTCTTTATCTTAGGGTATGCTGCTAACAATTTCAATGCTGTAGTAATAGAAATGTGGTCATTGAGACCCTTGCCACAACATGCATCGAGTCTCAGTTGCCAAATCATTTCCCTATACTCCAAAAGCGTCTCCCAGTCACCACTCCTTTCTGGGTAAGCAACCTCCTCTATTACCCAGAACTTAAAATCAGCCACTTTACAAGTCAAGGTGTGCCTATACAGGGCATTATTTTCATTCTGCTTGTTGATGTCCCTGATATGTTCATAAGGCACTTTTAGATGTGGTAGATGTGCACAGTGCTCTTATATTGCTGGATCAAAGGAAGTGGGAATACCTAGCCTGGACATGACACTTAGGGCTAGGAGGTAAAATAGTTGCTATTCAAAAGCGCCAGTTTACTTAGCATTCTGTCAGGCATGCTGGAGTTACTATATAGGGAAAACCAAGCGCCATCTGAGATCTAGAATTTATGAACGTATCAGGGACGTGTGTACTATCCTTATATACCTTGTATCAGTTTCATTACATGCAAATAATTTGAGTATTGCTGTATTGCATCTGTACTATACTGCATGCTGTCTGTGTGAAAATGTCTGTTCTTTATATTGTTGTAAGTTTATGTGCTGTGTTTTCCAGGTAGTAATTGAAAATAGTATGTGGACCAAAACCACTGCAATTATCTGGTTAAAAATAAATAATGACTGAATTAACAGAAAGATGTTCTTTTCATTTGAGCATGGTCTGTGACTTCAGTAATGGATATAGTTAAAATGTTGTCACTGAAATCCATCTGTCCAAGTCAGAAGAGATTCTCTCCTGATCATGCACAGGAAAGTAGAATAAATGAGAAAAATGTTCTACTTTTCAAATAACGTGCAGACGAATCACTTAGACTGCTATTATTGTAATGCGGTTATTTAATACTTTTGCCCTTACGTTTAAAGTAACAATTTATACAGTTTTGTAATCCCACAGTTTCTTATAATAATGTTGCAGAATTATGCACTCAGTGACTTAATCTGTGCTGCTTGCTACATCCATGTCTATTCACACCGTATTATAATTGTGACATTAAAGGGTTTGTACTTACGGGTCACATAAAGTCGGGTTCCATTTCCTGCTGCAGACACATTTACTTTGTCTGATTTAAACTTCACACAGTAATACATCCCAGCATCATCCCAGGTGATATTTGTAAATGTGATGGAAAGATCAGTGTTTCTTGTAGGGCCTTCCTTTACAGTCCTACTCACTCGTGGATCTGATTTTTCACTTGTGAGCTGTGAGTACAGGAGCTGCTGCTGATTCTCCCCCTTGTACCATCGGACAGGTCCCAGCTTTTCTTCTGACAAAGTACAGTTCAGTATAACAGTGCCCCCTTCCCTGCCAGTAACTGATGGGCTCTGGTATATAATCAGTCCAGAAGTACCTGAAACAAATAAATGTTAATAATTCAAAGTCAGAATCTGCTTATGAAAAGAAATGTAAAACGTGTGTAATGAGGTTTGTAATAACCAATACTGTGACCTTCATTAATGACCTAAGGACTGAAAAAGAAATGTTAAACATGTGTAATGAGGTTTGTAATAACCAATACTGTAAGCTTCATTAATGCCCTAAGGATTGAAAAAGAAATGTTAAACATGTAATGAGGTTTGTAATAACCAATACTGTAAGCTTCATTAATGACCTTAGGATTGAAAAAGAAATGTTAAATGTGTTATGAGGTTTGTAGTAACCAATACTGTAAGCTTCATTAATGATCTATGGATTGAAAAAGAAATGTTAAACATGCAATGAGGTTTCTAATAACCAATACTGTCATCATCATCTTCTTTCGGCTGTTCCTGTTAGGGGTTGCCACAGCGGATCATCTGTTTCCATTTCTTCCTGTCCTCTGCATCTTGCTCTGTCACACCAACCACCTGCATGTCCTCTCTCACCACATCTATAAACCTTATCTTAGGCCTTCCTCTTTTCCTGTTACCTGGTAGCTTCATCCTTAGCATCTTTTTCCCAATATACTCAGCATCTCTCCTCAGCACATGTCCAAACCAATGTAATCTTGCCTCTCTGGCTTTGTCTCCAAACCTTCCAACCTGGGCTGACCCTCTAATATACTTATTCCTAATTCTGTACACCCTCATCACATCCAGTGCAAATTTTAACATCTTTAACTCTGCCACATCCAGCTCTAACTCCTGCCTTTTTCCTCAATGCCACTGTCTCCAAACCATATAACATAGCTGGTCTCACTACCCTCTTGTAGACCTTCCCTTTCACTCTTACTGGTACTCGTCTGTCACAAATCACCCCTGACACTCTTCTCCACCCACTGCATCTTGCCTGTGCTCTCTTCTTCACCTCTGTTCCACTCACCATTACTCTGAACTATTGATCCCAAGTATTTAAACTCATCCACCTTCGCCACCTCTACTCCTTGCATCCTCACCACTTCTCTATCCTCCCTCTCATTCACACATATATATTAGGTCTTAGTCCTGCTGGCCTTCATTCCTCTTCTCTCTAGAGCATATCTCCATCTCTCCAGGGTCTCCTCCACCTGTTCCCTACTCTCACTACAGATCACAATGTCATCTGCAAACATCATAGTCCACGGGGACTCCTGTCTGATCTCGTTTGTCAACCTGTCCATCACCATTACAAATAAGAAAGAGCTCAGAGCTGATCCTTGATGTAATACCAACTCCAACTTAAACACATCTGTCACTCCCACCGCAGACCTCACCACTGTCACACTACCCTTGTACATATCCTGTACCACTCCTACATACTTTTCTGACACTCCTGACTTCCTCATACAATACAACTCCTCTCTAGGTACAGTGTCATATGCTTTCTCTAAGTCTACAAAAACACAATGCAACTCCTTCTGACCTTCTCTGTACTTCTCCATCAACACTCTCAGAGCAAACATTGCATCTGTAGTGCTCTTTCCCGGCATGAATAACCAATACTGTAAGATTCATTAATGACCTAAGGATTGAAAAAGAAATGTTAAACATGTGTAATGAGGTTTGTAATAACCAATACTGTGAGCTTCATTAATGATCTAAGGATAACAATCTTAATATCATTGCTTGTGATACTATTAAATGATTTTAGACAAACCTACGTTCACCAAAATGTCTGATGTCAGTGATGCATCACAGACCTGCATTTGCTGAACAGCTTAGTTTTAATACTCATATACAACAAGTATAAAAAAGTATATATTCCATTTATCTATTATTTCCCACCTGTCGATTGTCAGACCCTGCTCAGTTTGCGTAACAGGATACAATCTCCATGTCACCCTAAAATTGCACATTTTCCTTAAGTAGCACCTAATGCTGCAGATGTAGGACAGTAAATACATATGGAACAGCTGTGGTGCCTAAAATCAGTAACCCTTGGAAACATTGGCATCCCCTGGGGAGAGTCTGAAATTAGGAGACTGAATAGCTGAAAGAATTTCTCTGAGGTATGGTGATCTCGTTGTTGGTATATATACATATATATATATATATATATATATATATATATATATATATATATATATATTAAGTTTGGGGGGGGGACTTGCACACTACTTGGGAGGGTAAGTCTTATGAAGAACAATGATCTTCAAGATTTGCTCTTCCTTGTTTTCAGTCTCCTTTTCCCAGGCTTGTCAGCACATGACATTTTGAGTACCGACATTTCAACAGGGTGCTATTTTAATTACACAATCACTCCTTGTATGGTAACAATTTCAAACATCAATTGTGATATTGACTGCAATGGAAACATTTTACAATATTACATTTATTACATGGTAATTAAAACATGTCAGCTGTTACACCTCTGATGGGGTAGTTCATAGGTACATAGGTTGGTACTAGGCTATCGGCCTTAGGCCCTATACAAGCCTAGCCATAACAATTCCCTGGGCATTTCTTGCCACACTATTTACTTCCCTGGACCCCTGTCTAGCAGGGTGACTGACGTGATCCCTGGGGTGAATTTCCTTTCTCCCGTTTAGTCATCAAGGTTCCTTTTGAAGAGGGCCAAAGAGGTGCTCTGCTTGACATGTATGGGCAGTCTATTCCAGAGACTGGGGAGTCTTTGGGTCAGGAACCTATCCCTCCAGCATGTTTTGTTTATTGTGATGACAAGGTTTAGATCCCTGGAGCATGTGGCTCTGAGGGATTGGGATTTCTTTAAGTGTAGCATGTCCAACAGCTCTGGGTTTGACATGGCCTTGTATGTTAAGCAGAGATTGCCTCGGAGTAGACAATATGCAACAGAGTATAACTGGAGTTTTTTAAGGCAGTCAGAATAGGGCATTTGCTTTAGGCCTGTGATTCTTTTAGTGAGGTATTTCTGCTGCCTTTCCAGTTGTTGCAGATGTCTTGAGAGGTACATACCAAATGGGTCATTGTATTCTATAATGGGTCTAATGAGGGATGAATACAGTGGGACAATGACCTCTTTTTTTTCTGGATGAAAAACCCTTAGTGATGAGGTGTGCCACATAGAAGGGTATTCTGACTGTTGTGGTGATGTGGTTATTGAAGATGAGACCACTGTCCACCTGTGTCCCTAAGTCTCTTATCACACTTTCGGTGTTTAGTGCACTGCCACCTATGTGGTAATTTATGGGTACATGTTTTTTCTCAAAGGGGATAACTATACATTTCTTGGCATTGAGCTTGAGCCCATGGCTCGGTCTCCAAGCATTTTTTTCTGTAAGGCCCTTTTGTAGAGTATCGACATCATTTGGGGATTCAATAATGGCTCCCAGTTTGCAGTCATCTGCGAACTTTGTTAGCCAGAGTCCCTTAGTGTTGGCCTGTACTTCAGATAAGTAGATGCCAAACAAGAGAGGTCCCAGGACTGATCCCTGAGGTACTCCACTTGTCACTTGTCTGGAGCTGGATTTGGAGTCAGCTACTTTTACAGTGTGGGTTCTGTCAGTAAGTCAGTTGGCAACCCATCGAGTGATGTAGGGATTAATGCCCAGCTTAGTAAGTTTATCTATGATTCCAGAGTGGGGGATGGTGTCAAAGGTGTTGGTGTGGTCCAGATAGGCTGTATGGACTGCCTTACCCTCGTCCACAGCTCTGGAGACTGATTTGAAGAAGTCAATCAGGTTCAGGAGACAAGATTGGCCCTTCACAAACCCAAAATGGGTTGGGTCCAGTGTTTTAAGTTTGCCAATGTCTTTGTTTATAAGTTCCATGACAATATGTTCCATGGTATATTGCTCTGACTATGATGTACAGGGTCTTGGGTTCAAGACTTGGCAGGTCTGATTATTTGGGGTTGGGAGGGTAGCCTTATAGTTAAGGTGTTTGCCTTGCAAACACACGCTGCAGGGTTTGAGTCTTACAAGGGATAATTGGCTAGGCTTAAAATGGCTCGTAAGGGCAGTTAGCTTAGTACTAACCTAAGAATACAAAACATCTAAACATTTTGAATAAAAGAAGACTTTACCAGCAATAAGTTTTATTGCACAGATTTTTTCTATATGCTGTGTCCTGTACTTAAGTCGAATATGATTTTTGATGTCATAGTTTTTATGTGGTCACTTGTGGTATGTTCTATAGCTATACAGATGAGGCCTATCAGGCTAATGACGCTATAATTTCTGGAGTTAGTGACAGGGCCACCCCTAACTAGATATTACCACAGCAGTGCACCAAATATCTAGGACAAAACCTCTAAGTGATCAAAGTAAATATGCAGTTTAGTTCCTAAAGTAACTACAGTTGGGAAGGTGGTTTAATGATTAAGGTGTTTGCCTTACAAACACCAGGTACAAGGATTGAGTCTCAAAGGAGATAATTGGCTAGGCTTAAAATGGCTCGCAAGGGCAGTTAGCCTAGTACTAACCTATGAACCTATGAATAATGATTAAATGTGTCTCTAGGAAGGGTAATTCACCAAGTTCCTCCCTGCATACCAATGCCCCATTACTTGGCTGTTTCTTCCCAATAACCATAAAACTCAGTCCAAATCTGTCAATGATCATGCTACTTTATTCTTTACTTTTCTAATGACCACAAACATTTAGTTCTAATTTTAAAGCAAAATGACACAAATGTAGGGTCATATTTTCAGTATTTATCTTATATGCTTAGAAATTTGTTAGAATAAACAAGCTTTGCCATAACAGGGACTTTATAAAGCATACACAGTTTGAAAGTTCTATCTCTTTCTTTATTTAGTGACTGCAATCCACAGCAAATTTGCAAGAAAGTTGCACATTTCACAAGAGATGAACAGAAATACCTCTCATCTTTTTTTCCTCAATTCTGGATGAAGCTAAAAATAATCGGGAGACAAATATTAAATATTGTAAACTGAAAATAAACACATCACCCACCAAGGGATAAATGCTCCGTAGCCAAGAAAGTGCAAAGTAACTGTAATAAATATAAACGTTCAGGAGCAACCCAGCACAGAACCAAAACTTCACCATATATCTATGCACTCGAGGTATAGTCTCTAACAGTAATAGTATTTGATATAAATTCCAACAGCAAGTAGATAAAATCCAGAGGCAAAGTAAAAATAATATCATTTTATTCCAGACACATGTGAAGGTAAGCGCTTTCGCCAAGAGGCTTTGTCAAACCTTGAACAAACAGAGTGTAAAACCACCTACTACTATATATCTAACTGGTAATTAACTAATTGATACCAATCAAGTCAGCACTCCTCTTAAAGTCATAGGCGGAACACTGTCAAGTGCATTTAAGAATGTATCATAACAAATAAGCATATTAAAACATTACATCCATATGGATAAAATTCAAAGATATTCTTGAAGTAGGGAGAGAACATACATTTTGTTTCTTGGTGATTCAAATGAATCATTCTAGTATCAAGGGTGGAGATGTCAAGAATCACACGGAAAGAATGGAAGTTAAGTGGATAATACAGTTTAAAGCACATGCCAGTCCAGGGTTAAATGATAAAATTCCCCTGAAACCTGTAGGAAGTTGGTAGTTAGGTAAATCATGGGGTTAGTATACCAGTGTCTAAAATTATGTTCTGTGATATACATTTATTTTACATGTTAATATGTATATATTTTTAATCATGGTAACTGTGTTACATACTTATTCATCTTAGAATTTTATCCATTTATATCAAATACTATCAGTGTTAGAGACTATACCTCGAGTGCATAGATATATGCTGAACTTTTGGTTCTGTGCTGGGTTGCTCCTGAGCATTTATATTCATTACAAATATTAAATATTGTTTTATTATTTGGTAATCAGGTTAACTCACTGGACAAAGTGCCCCTTTACAAAAGTGACCAAGGACACTGTCTGGTTAAGTGACTTTCTTTATTTCACATAGCAGACAAGCGGAAGTAGAAAGATTCAAGTCCTGTACTTTTCACTGCAAGAAGCAATTTGTTAACTTCTCAGAACTTTAGGATCCAGACAACTGTAACTCACTTTCAAAAGTTAAAAGAACAATAGATATTGCAGAGTCTTGTATTGTCTAAACAACAGGAATTGTGAAACTCTAATGTCTGTCATTACTGATTTACTGTAATTCTCAGAGTCTTACCCCAAAAATGAAGATAATGAAGGACAGGGCATACATACAAGGCAAAATCAGAGATGCTTTGAAAAACTAGAGATAGATAAGAAGCAAACCAATGTAATTTACATTAAAAAGTTAAAATAATACGTTTTGCATCAACAAGAACTATAAAACTGTAATAACTGCATTATTGACTGACAGTAAACCTCAGGGATTTTAATCCGCAGTGATTTATCAGAAAATGAAGAAGTTAATGAAGGTTTGGCAGTAAGTGTGTGTAGGACTAAGGCTCTAAGATCTTAAGTTGTTTTCTGTAGTCAAAGGTATAGGTGTTGACTTCCTGAACTGTTATTTGCCTACTTACATGATCCTTAATGAGCCACTTACTGTAGTCAAGAGTATAGGGTTTGATTATTTCTACTGTAATTTGCCTTGTCCATTGCTCTGAGCAAGTGACTTAACCAGACAGTGCTCCTGAAATGGTGGGTTTACCTATTTGGCAAACAATAAAACTCATTACATTTTCTTGAGTAAACAAGTGGCTTGCAACAACATTTCGATCCTCACAGCAAAACAGAGCAGCCAAGTGATTGAAGGATGTGGATGGGACAGTTTTTTTTTTTCTTTAACATTCATGGGGGCCCCATGCCAGCTGTGAGGAGGGAAATACAGTTGCAAGGCACTTGTTTACTTAAAAAAAATGTAATGAGAGTTTCATTGAAAAAAACATTAGCAAATCAAAAATGGCTGCATGGATATGCATTTTCTAAACAGAAAGAACTGTGAATCTCTAATGCCTGCCATTACTGTAATCATTAGCGATTTACCATATCTGCTGTGTTGACAGAGGAATGCAGGACAAAATGCACACAAGAGTTTGGTAAAATGACAAGTGAGCATGGAGCATACAGCATGCCAGATGAGACAGTTGTGATACGTACACAGTGGCATGCTACAACCACACTGGATGAAAAGATTAACAGGCTGATGGCATTATTGGTGCAAATACTCGAAGTCATGGCAGAGATAATTACATCCACTACCCCTTTTTTCTATTGTTGTACATGGTGTAAGGGTGTCACTTCAACAGTGACAACCATCCAGAGCCAGTGTTTACAACATTGGGTGGCTAGCCCTGTTGCAGATGGCAGGGAGAATTAACAGCATTAAATAACAAAGCAGGAACTGAAAAGTGAGCAGGCAAACCTGTCTTTATGGAGAGCTGCTCACACTAATGCAGGGGGAAAATAATTAACCGAATAATTAAACAGATGAACTAACAAGCAAACAAATAAATCAATACATAAACAGAATTCATTGCACAGGAAATTGGATAACCTACTGTAGATACTTGCCACTGATATAGCGACCTTCTGTCAGTACACCAGAACAAGGGGCATGAAGGACTGTACACTATAATGTTCCTTGAGACTGCCTCCACACTGCCCTTGCAGCCTGAGTTTGGTCTGCCGTTAGTAGAAAGGATCACATGGGGTACTGCTACCCGCTTTCAAGCAGCCAGCAAATCCTGAGAAAATAGTCATCAAACTTTTGAATTATATCAACAAAGAGAGGCTGTTTAAGGTAGCTGAGGACAAGAATTCCTGTAAACTGAATGATTGTGGGATATAGCTGTATTAAGGTTCCATTTTGATAAAGTGCAAGGTGATTGGATACAAAAAATAACTGTCCATATAGATAGAGAATGTAAAAATGTTGATAATCAAAATGCTGAAGAAGAACAAATTTCTGGCTACCCCACTGTACTCATCTGCTTGTTTAAAACTTTAAATTTCTTGCACATAATTACATCTCTGCATTTTTTGTTTATTTGTTTTAAGAAGAGATTTACTATTTAATTTTTAATGTTTGAGGCTGTTTACTTGTTAGCTCAAGGCATCGCTCTCAACCTCTCAGCACAAAAAATCTGGGCGAAGACAAAAATAATGGGGGAACAAACCCCTAAAAATAGGAACACATTTTAAATATTGCTCCTATAAACTTAGAAAGTTCCTAGAATAAAAGGCCTTGTGTTACCATGCATTTTTTAAGGATATTAAGTCTTAAATGCTTGGCATTATTTAAGTGAATTTAATCCTCACTGATTTGAAACAAAAATTGAAAAAAATCACAAATTTTATGAGGAAAAGACCGAAAATATGAGATAAAAATCTGCACATTCTGTGAAAATCTGGACAATTGAAAGGTTTGGCACAAGATTATGTATACTGAATCCAGATTATTGAACACTGTTTTCTAGCTATCTGTTAAACAGTGACTGCTTAGAACTAGATGCTCTGATTGTCAACAGCATTACCATAAACTGGTCAGCAGGTGGCAGTACTAGAGTCATCATCATCATCATCATCATCATCATCATCATCATCATCAGCCCCCATTTTTCCCAATTTTCCACATAGGGTAAGGGTATTGTGTTAACTGTCGCCATCTCTCTTGATTCAGTGCCACACTCCTGCCTTCTTCAACACTCATGCTTGACTGTCGCAGATCTTCTTTCACACAATCCATCCACCTCTTTGCTGGACATCCTTGCTTCCTCTTACTTTCTTCCTGTCTGTCCCAAATCTTCTTCAACAGTTTTTCTGCTTTTCTACATTTGTGCCAAACCACCATAATCTGTTTTCTTTGATCTTTTCTGCAATTGGAGCTACTTTGGCCTCTGCTCTTATGTCCTCATTTCTTTGTCTGTCCCACAGTGTTCATCCTACCACCTTTCTCAGGCACTTCATTTCCATCACCCCTAGCTTATTCAGCTGTTCTGCCTTTACTGCCCAGGTTTCTGTACCATACAGTAATACTGGTCGCACCACTGTCTTGTACACCTTACTTTTCAGCTTCTTTGCCATTCTTCTATCATAGACTAAACCTGATACTCTATGCCAGTTGGCTGCAGCCCCTCTGATTCTAGCTTTGACCTCTTCATTAAGACTACCATTCTCCTCAGCTACTCCTCCCAGAAACTTGAAGCTGTTTACCTGTTCCACTATCTTCCCTTCTATCTATCTTCTCTGCTTCTTCTGATTTCCCCAATTTGCTGCCATTACCCCTGTCTTATCCGTGCTTAGTTTCATCCCATGTGCCTTCAGATTTGCATTCCATTCCCCCATCCTTTGCTGAAGTTCTAGCTCTGATTCTGCCTGTACTGCCACATCGTCTGCATACAGCAGCTTTGTTGATCTGTCCCCTCCAACCTCTTTGCTAATGTAGTCCATCACCAGTATGAACAGCAGTGGGCTCAGAGCTGAACCCTGATGTACACCCACACCCACTGGGAACCCCTCTGTGAGGGCAGTGCTAGAGTGTTATCATTTAATCCTATTCTGGAAATTACAGTGCGTGTGTGTGTGTGTGTGTGTGTGTGTGTGTGTGTGTGTGTGTGTGTGTGTCTGTGTGTGCGTGTGTGTGCGTGTGTGTGTGTGTGCATGTGTGAGGGTGTGGGTGCATGAATTCATGTGTGTGTGTGTGTGTGTGTGTGTGTGTGTGTGTGTGTGTGTGTGTGTGTGTGTGTGTGTGTGTGTGTCTGTAGGTTTACAAAATAATTCTTAATACATTTTAAATGCTAAGATTGGTCTGTATGGCTTTGTGCTGGATATCTCTGGGCTCCATCTAATGTGGGTGAAACTTTAGCTAGGCTGAGATGATAGTATTGAAGTGTAGTTTGTTGTAGTTACTGGCTCTTTCTGAGGCAGCAGAGCAAGTTTACCAATATCCTTAAGGTCACTTGCTCATCAGACATCAATTCATAGGTTCATAAGCATAAACTAGGCTAACAACCACCAGGGCCTTTATAAACCTAACCATGTAACCCTTTGCCAGCTGCATCCCCTGTTAACACGTGCATCTTAATTTGGGGATATTTTTGTTAGGAGGGGTATGTTTTTAGGAGGGGTGTATTAGTTAGGACATTGCTAAAAAGTTATGTGGGTACTCTGTTAGTTAGAAAATGTTTACTGTTGGCCTCTGGTTCTAAGAGACATGGGGTGCCAGCCTGTGGATTAATTTATGATCTCCCATCTAAAGGTCAAGGTTACATTTGAATATGGTTAGGGATCAACTCTGCTTCAAATGGATGGAGAGCCTATTCCAGAGCATGGGAATCCTTTGACTCTCATATCAGTCTCACCAGCATGTTCTATTTAAGTTGCAAGCAAAGTTAAAATCCTTGGATCCTGAGTTCCTGGTGCTGCTCATTTTGTTGATGTGCAAAAGCTGCATCAGGGCTGGACCTAAAGATGCTATATATGCCAAGCATGAATCACCTGTCAACCACCTGCAGGAGACTAAATGTAGAGAAAGGGCTCTAAGGCGATCTGTATAGAACATTGTGTTAATACCCTGGATTTTCTTAATCAGAAACCTCTGTGGGCAGTCCAACTCTTACATATCCCTAGTCAGGTACACGCTGCAGGGGGCATTGTATGCTCAGTACTGGGTCTGATAAGGGACAGGTAGAGTGGTTCTATAAATTCTTTGGACCCGGATGTCATACCCTTACTTAGACGCTGGATGACAAGGAATGATTCGCTTACTACCTTGGCAATGTGTTAGTCATTGTCTATGTATGCTTCCAGATCTCTAACTACTGGGTTAGCTCTTAGGGATATTTTTGTAAATGGAATAATTTGCCTGGGTAGACATTTTCCCAAAGGCACTATAACGCACTGTGTTGTGTTGACTTTTAATCAGAGACTTTAGTATCAAACATTTGTCTGAATTAGATCCTCTTGCAGAATGTTAGTGTCATAGAGGGATTTATGATAGCTTCCAATTTGCAGTCATCTGTGAACTTGGTGAGTCAGAAGCCTTTGACATTAGCTTTGGCATCTGAGAACTAGATGCCAAACAGGAGTGAAGGTGGTCTCACCAATCCTGATTTCTTGGGTCCTATCTGTGATCTAGCTGGTAATTCAGCGAGTTGTATAGGGATTTATGCTTAGATCTGTGAGTTTGTCCCAATACCTGAGTGTGTCAAATGCCTTAGCCAGGTCTAGGTAAGTGATATGCACCATTTTCCCTTCATCCATTGCCGTGGATACCTTCTCAAAGACATCTACCAGGTTAAGTAGGCATGACCTTCCTTTGTCAAAACCAAACTGGGATGGGTCCAGTGTCTGTAGGTTTCCAGTGTCTTTGTTGATCATTTCTGTGATAATTCATTCCATGGTTTTGCATATTAGACTAGTCAGACTAATGGGTCTGCAGTTACTGGGGCCAGTTGATGGCCCACCCCTGGGAAGGGGATAACTGCTGCCATCCACCATTTTCTTGGTACATTGCCTGTTTTTATGATGCAGTTGAAAAGTGACTCAGGTGGCTCTAATATGTCATGTTTCAGGTTGTTTTGGAGGCAAAGTGGGATATTGTCGGGCCCCACTGAGACTGTATTTTTAGCTTTAGTAAGTGTTGCTATGACCTGCTCCCTGCTGACATTTGGGGGTTTTATGCTGCTGGGGATTTCACAAAGGGTGGTGCGGGGAGTGGGAGATAAAGTAAAATTTGAGTTAAATCTGTCAGCCAGAAGATTCGCTATGTCACGCTGCTCACTGAAGGTGGTACCATTTATTACTTGTTTAGCACACTGTTGACTGTTATGTTTGAGGTTTTGGACATAGCTGCAGAAGGCTTTGTGGTTGTCTTTAGGCTGAGAAACTATTTTGACCTCATAATTGGCCTTATTGGATTTAAGTAGTGTTATTAGTTTCCTGTTTAAGTTTATTAGGGAGCTCTTGTAATTATGAGATTTGCTCTTTCTGACTTATAGGGTCATAGGTGTTTATTAGGCTAATGACCACAAGGGCCTTTTTAAGCCTAGCCATGTATCCCAAATGTCTGACAAGTTCTGATAGCCTTGGTAAGTGTAAGTGTGTGTCTGGGAGATGAACCATTTACAGGTTGCTTATGTCCATTACAGACTTAGGTGCCTAACCAGGGATGAATTTACAGCTTCTCATCCGATTGTCCAAGCTGCACTTAAATTGGGTTAGGCATGAACTCACATGGATGGGGAGCCTGTTCCATAGACGGGGTAGTCTCTGGGATACATACCTATCTCTCCAGCAGGTCCTTTAAGTCTTTAGAACAGGTAATTCTGGTGCTGTTTGTTTTGTGGATATGCAGGAGGTCCATCAGAGTGGGGTCAGTCAATGCCCTGTATGCCAGGCATAGATCTCCCCTCAAAAGCATCTAGGAGACCGAATACAGGGATAGGGCCTTGAGGCAGTCTGCACGGGACATTTTACTTATGCTCTGTTTTCTTTTAGTGAGGTAAGTCTGTGGATGTTCCAATTGTTGGATATGTCTGGTTAGGTACATATCAAAGGGGGGGGGGGCATTGTACTCGATAGGTATAATGAATGTTGAATACAGTGGAACAGTGACTTCCTTGGACTTAGATGCCATACCTTTGTTTATAAGTTGTGCAATATAGAATGATTTCCTCACCACTGTAGACACATAATGGTGAAAGGCTAGATTACTATCTATGTGTGTCCCTAAGTCCTGGACGACTCGGTCAAATTTAAGGGGTATGTTGCCAATATGATAGTTACCAGAGATGGATGACTTCCCAAAGGTTACTATTATGCATTTGTTAGCATTTAGTTTTAGTCTATGGCTCTGAAACCAGTTGTTTGTCTGTGTCAGCCCCTTCTGGAGCACATTTGTGTTAGTGTGAGATTCAATGACCGCTCCTAATTTGCAATCATCTGCAAATTTATTTAGCCAGACAATACTGACATTGGTCTTGACTTCTGAGAAGTCAATGACAAAAAGGAGGGGTCCAAGGACTGATCTCTGTGGGACTCCACTTGTGACTGGCCTCTTTGTAGAGGTGGACTCCCTAATTCTAACTTCTTGGATCCTGTCTGTTAGCCAGTTGGCTATCACTGGGTGACATATTGGTTTGTACCTAACCTCTTGAGTGGGGTACCCTGAGTGGGTTATTGTGTCAAATGCCTTGGCCAGGTCAAGGTTTTGCCCTCATCCATTGCTTTGGTGACCTTTTCAAAGAAGTCCACCAGGTTGAGTAAGCATGATCTACCCTTGACGAAACCAAACCGGGTTGGGTCCAGTGTCTGGAGGTTTACTATATCTCTACTGATCATCTCCATGATAATTCTTTCCATGGCTTTACATAGAAGACTAATGAGACTCATGGGTCTGTAGTTTCCAGGGTCTGTAGATGGCCAACCTTTGTGCAGACGGATGACTGCTGTCTTTCTCCATTCATGAGGCACAAAGCTTGTTTGGAGACTGCAGTTAAATAGTCATTACAGATGCCCTGATACGTCATGTTTCATGATATTTATAATTTCTAGTTTATGACCCTGTTTGGCTATGGAAACTTCTTTTTGAATTTATGTTCAAGCAGTTCTATATTTGTTGTATAATATCTTGTTTAATTGTTTCTCAATATTCTAACCACTGCATACTGTATCATTTGTAAAACTCTGATTTTACTCTTTTTATATGTTCTATGCTCTTTGTACAAAATAGTTATGTTTATATAATTTTTTATTATTTTTATTATTTTATTATATAACTTTTTTTTTACTACGAATCTGGAGCTTTTCCCCAGGGCCTCTGGTGAAAATGGTCACCTCGTGTCCAGTCAGACTAACCTGGTAAACAAATGGAAAATAAATAAATAAAATAAATATTAAGAAGGCATCCTGGGATATTGTCTGGGCCCATTGATGCAGTGTTCTTTGTCTTAGAGACAGCATTTAGGACCTGTTCCTTAGTGATATTAGGTGTAGGTATATCTGATAATATTTCCTGAGGGAAGGTTTAGGGAGGGCTAAAGTTGGAGCAAAATTTATCAGGTAGGAGGTTTACTATATCTTCTGGCTCAGTATAGTTAGCTCCATTTACAATGAGCTTTGCACACAATTGTGTATTGCCTTTGAGGTTGCAGACAAAGCTAAAAGATGCTTTGTGGTTGTCCTTTGACTGGGTAGCCAATCTTATCTCAAATTTGGATTTGGTAGACTTTATTTGTCCTCTGAGTTGTTTATTTAGTTGAACGAGAGTGCTTTTATCCTGTTGGGTGCAGCACCTCCTAATTTTTGCCATGATTTTATTTCTTCTCCTATACAGCCTATTGATTTTGTGATTCCATCAGGGTGGCTTGTTTTTTGAGTTCATAGTATCATAGGATCATAGGAAGTTAATAAGCTGTTGACTCTGAGGCCCTTATAAGCCTACCCAAGAATTTAGCCCATGTTCCAAAAAGTCAGCACCCTATGCCACTGTCAAGCAGGGACACAGATGGAATCCCAGGGGTGTAGTTTCTGTTCTCCATCCAGTTATCCAGGTTGTGCGAGGTTTAATGAGGTACTGTACTTTACATGGAGAGGGAGTCTATTTCACAAACAGGGGAGTCTCTGAGACACAAATCTGTCCCTCCAACATGTCCTATTGATGTTGAAGACCAAGTTGAGATTGTGTGTGCGGGTTACTCGAGTGGAGCTTGACTTGCTGATATGCAGCAGTCCCATCAGGGCTTGGTCTGAAATTGCTTTGTATGCCAGAGACAAGTCACCTCTGAGGAGTCTGTAGGAGATTGAGTAGAGGGACAGGCCTCTTAGCCTGTCTCTGTAGGGTAGATGTTTGAGGGCCTGGATTCTCTGGGTGAGGAACCTCTGTGGTCTCTCCAGCTCCTGTGTGTGCTTTGTGAGGTACATGCTGTAAGGAGCATTGTACTCAATAATGGGTCTTATAAGGGAAGAATACAGGGATGTTATAACCACCCAGTCCTTGGATGAGATACTCTTACTAATGAGGTGGGCCATGTAGAAAACTTTCCATACAACAAAGGCAACATGGTGGTTAAAAGTCAGTTTGATATCAACCTGGGTACCCAAGTCCCTCACGACTGATTGCATGCTTAGTACCTTATTATCAATGTGATAATTTGTGGGATGTCACTCTCCCCAAAAGAGATGATGATGATGCATTTTTTGGCATTCAGTTTGAGGCTATGTTTCTGGCACCAGTCATTTGTTTTGGTGAGACCCTCTTGGAGGATGTCCACATAACTAGGGGAATTAATTACAGCACCCAGTTTGCAGTCATCTGCAAACTTGGTCAGCCATAGCCCACTAGATTTGGCCTGCACCTCCGAGAAGTATATCCCAAACAGCAGAGGTCCCAAGACCGATCTCTGGGGTACGCTGCTTGTTTCAGGTCTACTACTTGGAGTGGTTTCCCCTATTTTGACTAGGTGGGCTCTATCAGAGAGCCAGTTTGCTAACCATCTGGTAACATATGGACTGATGCCTAGTTAAGAGAGTTTGTCTATTATACCTGAGTGAGGAATAGTATCGAAGACTTTGGCCAGGTCAAGGCAGGCGGTGTGCACTGTCTTCTGCACATCTATGGCCTTGGTGACTGTCTCAAAGAAATCAACCAAATTTAATAGGCATGACAACTCCTTGACAAAACCAAACTGTGTGGGATCAAGTGTCTGGAGGTTGCCAGTGTCCTTGTTAATGAGGTCTATGATAATCTGCTCCATGGCCTTGCAGATCAGGCTAGTTAGGTTGATGGGTCTATAATTTCCTGGATCAGTGGATGCTTTGGTTGAATAGGGTGCTAATGGTGCTGCAAGTTCCTGCCTAAGTTCATGTAGGATGCAACCTGGGATGTTATTGGGTCCCATAGATGCTGTATTTTTTGCCTTTTTGAGGGCAGTGATGACTTGCTCGCTAGAGATAAGGGGAGGGGGCAGATACTGGGCATGTCCTGTTTTACTGATGGTTGACAGAGGAGTGAAGTTTTCACTGTACCTGTCTGCCAGCAGGTTGGCTATATCTACAGCATTTGTGTCTGTGGCGACCTTGACCATCAGTTCTGAACAGATCTGGGTGCTTCCCTTGAGATTGCGAACATATGTGAAGAAGGCCTTATGACTGTCTTTAGTAGATGTGGCCAGTTTGGACTTGAAATTTGCTTGTGGAGGATTTCACTATTGCTCTTATTTGCTTGTTCAGGCTAAGAAGAGATTGTTTCCAATTAGGCATCTGCTCCTTCCTGGTCCTGGACAGCAATTCTTTCCTTTTATTATAGAGTTTGTTTATTGTAGATGTCCACCAGACAGGTTTACTCTTCTTTGAGGAGGATGATTTCATCCTGTCTGGTATTCCTGATTCCATGAAGGCATATAAATGCTCATATAGTACTTTGGTGTATAGTTGGACATATGTGACAGTTACTATGGAAGGGGAGGGGGTTGTGAAGCTGCTTATACTTTCCCACAGGAAGCTGTAATCAGCTTTGAAGAAGTTTTTTTTTTATCCTAGCTGGGGGGGTCAGGGAAGATGGTTACTTCGAAGGTGATGACTTTGTGATTGGATCTTACCAGGGATGATGACACTGTAGGGATGCTGTGGTGGTTACTCATGTTGGTTAATACCAAGTCCAAGATATTTTCACCTCTTGTGGGGCAGTCAAATAACTGGTCCAAGGCATTTGCATTGATAAAATCAAGGAATCTCTGGGCATTTCTGTTTTGGCATGAGTATTTCTTCCAGTCTATGGTTGGATAGTTAAAATTGCCCAGGATCAGGGTAAAGGGTTGAATCTTGATAGATTTGAAGAGGTCCAGGTAGGTGAAGTGGGCATCTTGAGTCAGAGTTGGAGGCCTATAGCTTGCTATGATTTGAATAGGGGTCTTGTCAGTTGTTAACTGCACCTGGAATGTTTCCTATGCATCATACTGTTTGTCCAGCCTAGAGGTGTGTATGTCTTTTATATATATTGCAACTCCACCTCCTTTTGTTTTGCTGCCCATGGTTTGGAGTCTGAATGAATGATTGGATGAGTAACCTGGTATGGCTGGGGTGCTCTCCGCAGCTTTGAACCAGGTTTCTGTGACTGCACACATGTCAGCTTCTTCCAGGGTTAAGAATGCTTGCAATGAGAGCAGTTTCATGTTTAGACTCCTAGTGTCTAGCAGCATGACCTTTAATTTATGTTTTGATGAAATTTTCATGTTGGTGGTTTTGACCTCATGGCATTGCCTAAAAAAGGCACTATGGGGGAGGCAGCAGCCTTTTCCAGGAGCCTGAAGCCTAAGGGAGTCAGATGCAGGCCATCTCTGGCAAAGAATCATGGTTTGTCAATCATGTCATCACAGGTTATCAGGTACTATATCCCCTTGGAATGACACCAGAAACTAAGCCAATTGTTAAAGTCAATCATTTTCTGTTTGTATTGAAGCATCATTCTGGGTGATGGTAGAATGCTGCTTAAGGCTAGGAATATACCTTCTTGGGACACATACTCAGCAAGCTCGATCATATCTCTCTTCATATAGTCCAGGGAAGTATGTCTCAAGTCATTCACTCCAACATGGACTATGACAGAGTCATAACAGTAACTGTTGAGAGACTTGAGTGCATTGGTGATATGGTGGATTCTGGGACATGGCAAACAACTAGCCATGACTTTCTCCTTATCCAGCCTGGTGAGGGGCACATCTGTGTGTCTCACAATGGAGTCTCATATGACTAATATGTTGGGTTTATGTTTAGGCCTTAGTGGCTGTGAGACACAGGTGTGCGGATTATATGTGGTATGTGGTATAGTGTGATGGGCAGTGAAGTTCGCATGTGTTTATGCCTTGGAGGTCTCTTATTTGGGTATGCTTTTGTTGAGGACCTCCGCATATGTGGAGGTGTGTTGTGTAGGTGTGGGTGGTGTTTGAGGTTAGTTCTGAACTTCTTCCTGGGGGGTACAGCTGCCTCTGTGTAGCTATTAACATGCTTGTATAGGGTTTCTGTGAACAGTTCTGCATAGACAGCAGTGTTCTCAGGGTTTATGGGGGCCTGAAATTTTGCCAGGTTTTCACTTAATAACAGGAGGTTAGGATTAGAATAGATCCTGAATATTACAGGTTTAGCTGGGGGTCCAGGTTTTATTTTTACTTCAAAGGAAACCATTTTGTTGTCTGACCTTACCAGGAAAGGCATTACAGTAGGGGGTGTACAACACTCACCCATATTAGTGAGGACCAGATCCAGTATGGTTGCACCCCTGGTTGGTGTATTGACTATCTGGTCCAGGGAGCTTTGTGTTTACAAAATCCAGGAATCTCTGCATGTATATTTAGTATCGTATAGGATTCCCAGATAATATTGGGGTAATTAAAGTCACCCATGAATATGGTATTGGGTTGGATGGTTAGTGTTTCTAATATGTTTAAATACATGGTATGGTACTTAGGCAATGATTTTTTTTTTCTTTTTGCTATACACTGTTAAGATTAGGATTCTACCAGTGTGGATTGTTTTGAGGTATGTTTTTTGCTTACTTCTGGTAGGTACATCAGCTTCTATGCAGCTATTAACATGTTTGCACAGTTTTTCTGTGAATAATTCTGCATAGGCTGTTGTGAACTCTGGATTGGGGAGGGCACTGAATTTTGACAAACTGTTGCTTAATAGGACGTACTTTACTTTAGAAAAGTTTTTAACTGCAACAGGTTTTGATGCGTTTTGCAAGCTGATTTTTATTTCAAATAGGACAGCTTTGTGATCTGACCTCACCAGTGAGGACATAATACAGGAGGTGGGGAAGCTTGCATTTCAGTGCTCTCCCATATTGGTGAGAGCAAGGTCCAGTATATTGGAACCTCTGGTTGAAGTGCGTACTTACTAATCAAGGACATTTGCATTAATAAAGTTTAAGAAACATTGTGCCTGCAAGTTGGTGGCAGTGAATGTTCCCCAGTCTATAGAGGGGTAGTTAAAGTCTCCCATGAATAGAGTGTTTGGTTGGATGGAGAGTGCCTCCTCCAGTAGGTCTAGATAAGAGTTGTGGGATTCTTGAGACATTGATGGTGACTTACAGCTTGCTAAGATATGGTGAGGAACTCTGTCTAAGGTGATTTGCACATGGGTGAATTCCAGGGTATCACCCTGTTTAACCAACCTTGAGGTAAATTTGTAGATCGAGACAACTCCACCTTGCTCAATGCAAGGCACATATCTACTTGAGATACATATTCAGAGAGGTCCATAATGTATCTCTTCAAATAATCCAGAGAGGCATGTCTCAGGTCATTTACACCCACGTGGATTATGATAGAATCATACTGGTACCTGTGGTGCAATGACATGAGTGCATGTGTAACTTGGCAGATCCTGACTCCAGATAAACAACCGACTGTAATCTTCTCCTTGTCCAGTCTGGTAAGTGTGGCATCAGTGTGTTGTACAATGGAGTCCCCAATGAAAAGAGTCTTGGCTAAATTGTTTGCTTGCTTTCTAGGCTTTGTTTTTGTGGATCCGTTAGGTGTAGACTTATGTGCAATGTTTGATGTTACATTTTGGTGTATGCTTTAGAGATTGCTGAGGAAAGGCATTATTGTTTGTAGCACATATATGAATAATAGAACAGTGAAACAACCAAGTGGCAGGAGAACCATTAAAATCATAAACTATTTATTACACAGATGGTAAGCACTTTCGTAATAGCTTCATCAGACCATTAAAATAACTGCTCCAGAATTTCATTTATATAAAAAACAACAGCCTATCAACACACAATTAACCATTCAAATAAATTAACCCTTTGAGCACAGTAAAAAATTTCAAGCACTTCCCATATACATGAAAATATATAAAATTACACATAAATATATATATATATATATATATATATATATATATATATATATATATATATATATATATATATATATATATATATACACACACACACATATATATATATATATATATATATATATATATATATATATATATATATATATATATATATATATATATACACACACACATACTCATAAAACAAATTCTAAAATAATTAAGGTCTTATACAAATGCTTATCTTATATTACCAGGAGCACACAAGTAATCCCTATTTAATATTTAACCTCCTATTTTTTAATATGGGTCTTAGAGAAGCTCTCTCATTAAGACCCATTCCTTTGCCTGCTCTAAGTCTCAAAATCCAATTAATTTCCTTATGTTCAGTATGATTTCTAACATCCCCTTCCCTAACTGAGGGTATGTTAATGTCTATTGCCATAAACCTAAACTTATGGTTATGGTAGCGTTTACCATCTGTGTAATAAATAGTTTATGATTTTAAAGGTTCTCCTGCCACTTGGCTGTTTCACTGTTCTATTATTCATTTATGTGCCTGACTTACTATTTTTGAGCAGTGATTCATTTATCCTGAACTGTGCCATTTTTAGTGTTTGCGTTGTTATTAATTGTTTGTAGGCTTAGAAGCTCTTTCAGGTTTGGGGAAATTACTTTTTAGTGCCTCAGCATAAAATGTTCTTTGTGTGTCTGGAAATTATATATGGTGGATGTAATTTGTGTTGTGTGCGAGAGTGTGTGTGTGTGTGTGTGTGTGTATGTGTGTGTGTGTGTTTGACAACCTTGTTTTTGCCTACAAGGAAATTGTGTATATATATCTCTCACATACTTTGTTGGTTTCTCTAGCATAAAAAGGTTGTCAGTGAACATGAGACAATTACTGCATTATCTCAGGATGCAAATATCTACCTGGCTGGGTAAAGAGACACTTGGAAATTGCATATTCATGTTCTCTGGGCCTATATCAGGGTGTGCTATTAGGGTGTGAGGCCTGAGCTTCACAGATTTCTTCCAGAGTGGTTTCCACAGTTAGGGATTATAGTTGAATTGTGCTAGGACATGGTATTAGATAGTGCTAAGACATGGTATTTCATAGTGCTAGGATGATATTAGATAGTGCTAGGACATGGTATTAGACAATGCTAGCACATGGTATTAGACAGTGCTGGGACATGTTATTACATAGTGCTAGGATGGTATTACAGACTACTAGGATGGTAATACATAGTGCTGGGACATGGTATTAGATAGTGCTAGAACATGGTATTAGACAGTGCTAGGACATGGTATTACATAGTGCTAGGATGGTATTACATAGTGCTAGGACATGATATTAGATAGTGCTAGGACATGGTATTACATACTACAAGGATGGTATTACATAGTGCTGGGACATGGTATTAGATAGTGCTAGAACATGGTATTAGACAGTGCTAGGACATGGTATTACATAGTGCTAGGATGGTATTACATAGTGCTAGGACATGATATTAGATAGTGCTAGGACATGGTATTAGACAGTGTTAGGACATGGTATTAGACAGTGCTAGGATATGGTATTAGATAGTGCTAGGATGGTATTACATAGTGCTAGGATGGTATTACATAGTGCTAGGATGGTATTACATACTACTAGGATGGTATTACACAGTGCTAGAAGATGGTATTAGATAGTGCTAGGACATGGTATTACATAGTGCTAGGATGGTATTACATATTACTAGGATGGTATTACATAGTGCTGGGACATGGTATTAGATAGTGCTAGGACATGGTATTAGACAGTGCTAGGACATGGTATTAGACAGTGCTAGGACATGTTATTACATAGTGCTAGGATGGTATTACATACTACTAGGATGGTATTACATAGTGCTGGGACATGGTATTAGATAGTGCTAGAACATGGTATTAGACAGTGCTAGGACATGGTATTACATAGTGCTAGGATGGTATTACATAGTGCTAGGACATGATATTAGATAGTGCTAGGACATGGTATTAGACAGTGTTAGGACATGGTATTAGACAGTGCTAGGATATGGTATTAGATAGTGTTAGGACATGGTATTACATAGTGCTAGGATGGTATTACATACTACTAGGATGGTATTACATAGTGCTGGGACATGGTATTAGATAGTGCTAGAACATGGTATTAGACAGTGCTAGGACATGGTATTACATAGTGCTAGGATGGTATTACATAGTGCTAGGACATGATATTAGATAGTGCTAGGACATGGTATAAGACAGTGCTAGGACATGGTATTAGACAGTGCTAGGATATGGTATTAGATAGTGCTAGGATGGTATTACATAGTGCTAGGATGGTATTACATACTACTAGGATGGTATTACTTAGTGCTGGGACATGGTATTAGATAGTGCTAGGACATGGTATTAGACAGTGCTAGGGCATAGTTTTACATACTACTAGGATTGTATTACATAGTGCTAGAACATGGTATTACATACTACTAGGATGGTATTACATAGTGCTAGAAGATGGTATTAGATAGTGCTAGGACATGGTATTACATAGTGCTAGGATGGTATTACATATTACTAGGATGGTATTACATAGTGCTGGGGCATGGTATTAGATAGTGCTAGGACATGGTATTAGACAGTTCTATGACATGGTATTACATAGTGCTAGGATGGTATTACATATTACTAGGATGGTATTACATAGTGCTGGGACATGGTATTAGATAGTGCTAGGACATGGTATTAGACAGTGCTAGGACATGGTATTACATAGTGCTAGGATGGTATTACGTAGAGCTGGGACATGATATTATATAGTACTAGGACATGGTATTAGACAGTGTTAGGACATGGTATTAGACAGTGCTAGGACATGGTATTAGACAGTGCTAGGACATGGTATTACATACTACTAGGATGGTATTACGTAGAGCTGGGACATGGTATTAGATAATGCTAGGACATGGTATTAGACAGTGCTAGGACATGGTATTACATACTACTAGGATGGTATTACATAGTGCTGGGACATGGTATTACATAGTGCTAGAACATGGTATTACATACTACAAGGATGGTATTACATAGTGCTGGGACATGGTATTATATAGTGCTAGGACATGGTATTAGACAGTGCTAGGACATGGTATTACATACTACTAGGATGGTATTACATAGAGTTGGGACATGGTATTAGATAGTGCTAGGACATGGTATTAGACAGAGCTAGGACATGATATTACATACTACTAGGATGGTATTGCATAGTGCTGGGACACGGTATTACATAGTGCTAGAACATGGTATTACATACTACAAGGATGGTATTACATAGTGCTGGGACATGGTATTATATAGTGCTAGAACATGGTATTGCATACTACTAGGATGGTATTACATAGTGCTAGGACATGGTATTAGATAGTGCTAGGACATGGTATTAGACAGTGCTAGGACATGGTATTACATACTACTAGGATGGTATTACATAGAGTTGGGACATGGTATTATATAGTGCTAGGACATGGTATTAGACAGAGCTAGGACATGATATTACATACTACTAGGATGGTATTACATAGTGCTGGGACATGGTATTACATAGTGCTAGAACATGGTGTTGCATACTACTAGGATGGTATTACATAGTGCTAGGACATGGTATTAGATAGTGCTAGGACATGGTATTAGACAGTGCTAGGACATGGTATTACATACTACTAGGATGGTATTACATAGTGCTGGGACATGGTATTACATAGTGCTAGAACATGGTATTACATACTACAAGGATGGTATTACATAGTGCTGGGACATGGTATTATATAGTGCTAGGACATGGTATTAGACAGTGCTAAGACATGGTATTACATACTACTAGGATGGTATTACGTAGAGCTGGGACATGGTATTAGATAGTGCTAGGACATGGTATTACATACTACTAGGGTGGTATTACATAGTGCTGGGACATGGTATTACATAGTGCTAGAACATGGTATTGCATACTACTAGGATCGTATTACATAGTGCTAGGAGATGGTATTAGACAGTGCTAGGACATGGTATTACATACTACTAGGATGGTATTACATAGTGCTGGGACATGGTATTACATAGTGCTAGAACATGGTATTACATACTACAAGGATGGTATTACATAGTGCTGGGACATGGTATTATATAGTGCTAGGACATGGTATTAGACAGTGCTAAGACATGGTATTACATACTACTAGGATGGTATTACGTAGAGCTGGGACATGGTATTAGGTAGTGCTAGGACATGGTATTACATACTACTAGGGTGGTATTACATAGTGCTGGGACATGGTATTACATAGTGCTAGGACATGGTATTACATACTACTAGGATGGTATTACATAGTGCTAGGACATGGTATTAGATAGTGCTAGGACATGGTATTAGACAGTGCTAGGACATGGTATTACATAGTGCTAGGATGGTATTACATAGTGCTAGGATGGTATTAGATAGTGCTAGGACATAGTATTACATAGTGCTAGAACATGGTATTAGATAGTGCTAGGCCATGGTATTAGACAGTGCTAGGACATGGTATTAATACTACTAGGATGGTATTACATAGTGCTGGGACATGGTATTATATAATGCTAGAACATGGTATTAGTGCTAGGACATGGCATTAGACAGTGCTAGGACATGGTATTACACAGTGCTAGGATGCTATTACATACTACTAGGATGGTATTACATAGTGCTGCAGCATGGTATTAGACAGTGCTAGGACATGGTATTAGACAGTGCTAGGACATGGTATTACATAGTGCTAGGATGGTATTACATAGTGCTAGGACATGATATTAGATAGTGCTAGGACATGGTATTAGACACTGTTAGGACATGGTATTAGACAGTGCTAGGATATGGTATTAGATAGTGCTAGGACATGGTATTACATAGTGCTAGGATGGTATTACATACTACTAGGATGGTATTAGACAGTGCTGGGACATGGTATTAGATAGTGCTAGAGCATGATATTATATAGTGCTAGGACTTGGTATTAGATAGTGCTAGGACATGGTATTACAGTGCTAGGACATGGTATTAGATAGTGCTAGGATGGCATTACATAGTGCTAGGATGGTATTACATAGTGCTAGGACATGGTATTAGACAGTGCTAGGACGTGGCGGCCCGCAGTGCTATGGGATGGTATTAGTGCTGGGACATGGTATTAGATAGTGCTAGGACATGGTATTAGACAGTGCTAGGACATGGTATTACATACTACTAGGATGGTATTACATAGTGCTAGGACATGGTATTACATAGTGCTAGACATGGTATTACACAGTGCTAGGATGGTATTACATTGTGAGCTACAGATGGTATTACATAGTACTAGGACATGGTATTAGACAGTTAGGACATGGTATTAGACAGTGCTAGGACATGGTATTAGACAGTGCTAGGACATGGTATTACATACTACTAGGATGGTATTACATAGTGCTGGAACATGGTATTAGATAGTGCTAGGGACATGGTATTAGACAGTGCTAGGACATGGTATTACATACTACTAGGATGGTATTACATAGTGCTGGGACATGGTATTACATAGTGCTAGGACATGGTATTACATAGTGCTAGGATGGTATTAGATAGTGCTAGGACATGGTATTAGATAGTGCTAGGGACATGGTATTAGACAGTGCTAGGACATGGTATTACATACTACTAGGATGGTATTACATAGTGCTAGGATGGTATTAGATAGTGCTAACACATGGTATTACATAGTGCTAGGACATGGTATTAGATAGTGCTAGGACATGGTATTAGACAGTGCTAGGACATGGTATTACATAGTGCTAGGATGGTATTACATACTACAAGGATGGTATTACATAGTGCTGGGACATGGTATTATATAGTGCTAGGACATGGTATTAGACAGTGCTAGGACATGGTATTATATAGTGCTAGGACATGGTATTACATAGAGCTAGGATATGGTATTACATAGTGCTAGGACATGGTATTAGACAGTGCATGGGAGTTAGGACATGGTATTAGACAGTGCTAGGACATGGTATTACATACTACTAGGATGGTATTACATAGTGCTGGGACATGGTATTATATAGTGCTAGGACATGGTATTAGACAGTGCTAGGACATGGTATTACATACTACTAGGATGGTATTACATAGAGCTGGGACATGGTATTACATAGTGCTAGGACATGGTATTAGACAGTGCTAGGACATGGTATTAGACAGTGCTTAGACATGGTATTTACTACTAGGATGGTATTATAGAGCTGGGACATGGTATTACATAGTGCTAGAACATGGTATTACATACTACAAGGATGGTATTACATAGTGCTGGGACATGGTATTACATAGTGCTAGAACATGGTATTACATAGTGCTGGAACATGGTATTAGTGCTAGGACATGGTATTAGACAGTGCTAGGATATGGTATTACATACTACTAGGATGGTATTACATAGTGCTGGGACATGGTATTACATAGTGCTAGAACATGGTATTACATACTACAAGGATGGTATTACATAGTGCTGGGACATGGTATTATATAGTGCTAGGACATGGTATTACATACTACTAGGATGGTATTACATAGTGCTAGGACATGGTATTAGATAGTGCTAGGACATGGTATTAGGATGGTATTACATAGTGCTGGGACATGGTATTACATAGTGCTAGGATGGTATTACATACTACTAGGATGGTATTACATAGTGCTAGGACATGGTATTAGATAGTGCTAGGACATGGTATTAGATAGTGCTAATATATGTACATACTACTAGGATGGTATTACATAGTGCTGGGACATGGTATTACATAGTGCTAGGACATGGTATTACATACTACTAGGATGGTATTACATAGTGCTAGGACATGGTATTGCTATAGTGCTGGGACATGGTATTACATAGTGCTGCAGCATGGTATTAGATAGTGCTAGGACATGGCATTAGACAGTGCTAGGACATGGTATTACACAGTGCTAGGATGGTATTACATAGTGCTAGGATGGTATTAGATAGTGCTAGGACATGGTATTAGATTGTGCTAGGACATGGTATTAAATAATGCTAGGATATGGTATTAGACAGTGCTAGGACATGGTATTACATACTACTAGGATGGTATTACATAGTGCTGCAGCATGTGATATTAGCGTAGAAATAAGGTATTAGTGTACATACTACTAGGAATGGCATTACATAGCATTGGACATAGGATGGTATTACATAGTGCTGGAACATGGTATTAGATAGTGCTAGGGACATGGTATTAGACAGTGCTAGGACATGGTATTACATACTACTAGGATGGTATTACATAGTGCTGGGACATGGTATTACATAGTGCTAGGATGTACATAGTGCTAGGACATGGTATTAGATTGTGCTAGGACATGGTATTAAATAATGCTAGGATATGGTATTAGAAGGTGCTAGGGTATGGTATTAGATAGTGCTAGGTTATGGTATTAGATAGTGCTATGATATAGTATTAGACAGTGCTAGGTTATGGTATTAATAATTGCTAGGAGATGGTATTAGATGGTTCTAGGATATGGCATTAGATAGTGCTAGGATATTGTATTAGTGCTAGGAGCTGGTAATAGATAGTGGTAGGATATGGTATTATGTAATGCCAGGACATGGTATTAGATAGTGCAAGGACATGTTATTAGATAGTGCTAGCATATGGTATTAGATAGTGCTAGGACATGGTATTAGATAGTGCTAGCATATGGTATTAGATAGTGCTAGAACATAGTATTAGATAGTACTAAGGAATGATATTAGATAGTGCTAGGATATGGTATTAGATAGTGCTAGGATATGGTATTAGATAGTGTTAGGATATGGTATTAGATAGTTCTAGAACATGGTATTAGATAGTGCTAGGACATGACATTAGATAGTGCTAGGATATGTTATTAGAAAGTGCTACAACATGGTATTAGATAGTTCTAGGACATGGTATTTGTCAGTGATAGGATATGGTATTAGATAGTGCCAGGATATGGTATTAGATAGTGTTAGAATAGGGTATTAGATAGTCCTAGGATATGGTATTAGTGCTAGAGCATGGTATTAGATAGTGCTAGGACATGGCATTAGATAGTGCTAGGACATGGTATCAGACAGTGCTAGTATATGGTATTAGTGCTAGTATGTGGTATTAGTGCTAGGATATGGTATTAGATAGTGCTAGAACATGGTATTAGATAGTCCTAGACATGGTATCAGCTAGTGCTAGGATATGGTATTAGTGCTAGGATATGGCATTAGATAGTGCTAGGACATGGTATTAGATAGTGTTAGAATATGGTATTAGATAGTACTAGGACATGGTATTTGATAGTGCTAGGATATGGTATTAGATAGTGCTAGAACATGGTATTAGATAGTCCTAGGACATGGTATCAGACAGTGCTAGGATATGGTATTAGTGCTAGTATATGGCATTAGTGCTAGGATATGGTATTAGATAGTGCTAGAACATGGTATTAGATAGTCCTAGGACATGGTATCAGCTAGTGCTAGGATATGGTATTAGTGCTAGGATATGGTATTTGATAGTGCTAGGATATGGTATTAGATAATGATAGAACGTAGTATGAGATAGTGCTAGGATATGGTATTAGTGCTAGGATATGGTATTTGATAGTGCTAGGATATGGTATTAGATAATGATAGAACGTAGTATGAGATAGTGTTAGGGTATGGTATTAGTGCTAGGATATGGTATTAGATAGTGCTACGACATGGTATTAGACAGTGCTAGGATATGGTATTAGTGTTAGGATATGGTATTAGATAGTGCTAGGATATGATATTATATGGTGTTAGAACATAGCATTAGATAGTGCTAGGACATGGCATTAGATAGTGCTGGGATATGGTATTAGATAGTGCTAGAACATGGTATTAGGATATGGTATTAGATAATGTTAGGATATGGTATTAGATAGTCCTAGAACATGGTATTAGTGCTAGTACATGGCATTAGATGGTTCTAGGACATGATATTACATAGTGCTAAGACATGGTACTAGATAGTGCTAGGATATGGTATTAGATAATGCTTGGACATGGTATTAGATAGTGCTAGGATATGGTATTATATAGTGCTAGGATGTGGTATTAGATAGTGCTAGGATATGGTATTAGATAGTGCTAGGCTATGTTATTAGTGCTATCTGATGCACAAACTAGTTGCTGTGTGCTTGACTTTGTCTGATACACCACTAAAGTACAGGTTACAGGCCTAGTACTAGTTTTGTAGGTTAACATCTGTTTTCCAACTCAGATAGGCCTGGTCACCAAATACTGCCACTAGATGTAATATCCCAGTCTCCTTAATATAAAAGCACAAAGCAGATTGCTTGAGAATGCATGCTAGCCCAAAATAACTTTTAACATACTAGCTAGACAATATTACTTCAAATCAAGTCAGACCAATAGCAAGACAGTTTGAGCTAATGCAGTCATTTTAACTTTAAACTCAGATAAATGCACAAATAAAACAAAAAAATCAGTACTCAAACACGGAAATACCTTCTGGAAGTGTGATATTTAAATACAAGTACTTACCTTGTGCCTGAGAGGCACATGATGCAAGGAAATCACTTCAGAGACTCAGGCGAGGACCCCAAGAGTTGCTGAGCTCTGTGGGAATTAGCAAGAGCCTCACAAACACAACACATTTATACAAGCAATTAAAATAAAGGAAACTGCAGAATCCTTTTATCAGGGTCAAAATTTACAGGAATACATCTCTTAAGTATGACCAAAAATAGAAAGTAGCAATTTATACAGTAACACTGCCTATAAAATTTATCAAAAGTGCAGTTCTGAGTAATCAACAAACAGTACAATATCAAGGGTACTTGAAAAAGATTTAAAGTGTAAAATCTGGCAAATAAAGCAGTTAAATGAAGTGCAAAACTGTAAGATAAATCTTTTAACTGCCAAGGTCGGAAATTTATTCAGGAGCGTCTCACAGTGTCAAGGGTGCTAAGCAGATGATAGATTTGTAAAAATAATGATCTGTAGTAAAGGAGATTAGCTCAAGAACAGTACTTATTTGCTGATTAGGCTTTCAGTATGTCAGATCTACATAAAGCAACGTGTGGGGAAAGTACTTAATCAGCTTACACACCTGACAATAGCAATCAAACTTGGAGGAAAAGACTTTGGTAGTCAGATTACCATAAGGGTGAAAGCCAGATCACTGGCATTTAAAACAACAGCAAAAGGGGTGGAGAGAGGATTGGGAAAAAATCCAAGCTGATGTAAGAAATCAGACAAATCAGACACTACAGCTTGTCATCCACAGTGCATCAGGTCAGCCAGTAAGCAAATATGGCCAGGAATATATATTTTTTTGGATCAGTGATATATAGACTTAATTAAACAAAGACCAACATTGCAAGCAATCTGTAAAACAGATCTGTTTGTTTGTCTTTTGGCTTTTCCCAGTTAGGGGTCGCCACAGCCGAACTTCGGTCTGCTAATGACTGGCAGTAGATTTTCACGAGCGCCGAGGTGCCAGCTCAACATTCAACCTTTAACAAAGGCACGCCCATTTACGCATGTCTTTCAAACACCCACCCAATCGCGGAGAGGACATGCAGACTCCACACAGGAGGCACTCCCCGCACTCCAGCCGAGAATCGAACAGGAGAACCTCTTGCTGTGAGGCAACAATGCTACTGCTTCACCACCACTGTAATACAGATCTGTACAAACCAGAAAAAAAAAAAAGCAGATCCAAGAACTTTTACAATTCTGTCAAGCACCCACCAGGGCAGAGTGTAAATACTATGGTCTTTACTTTTAATAATACTGTCTCAGGTAAAGAACAAAACAGTTTTCTTGCAGAAAATTCAACAGTTTGCTTACAGTAACTGGCTTGCAGTAGTGTGGATTGAGAAGGCCATGCCCCTGTTCATCCATGTTGTTTACTGCCAGTTGTTCATATTTACAAAACATACTGTCAGAACAAGTATGACAATGAAGATCAAATATTATAGTTTTAATATGGAGAATCTGATGTTTGTGTCACAGTATGGGTCAATCAAGGACATCCCATCCTTTTTTGCAGTCACATCGAGGCATTGGTTGTAATCATCACATTTACATGCATACATACAAACATACTTACATACACACATACATACTTATATACATACAAATATTTCAGGCACAGGTAATAATGGGGTCTATATTAGATAAACAAAAATTTATCTCACCGAACGCTGACATTATCGAAAATCCACCCACTACTAAATATATATTCCAACTCCGAGATTGTACTACAGTAAGGAAAGGGCAAATATTCCCATCTTCACTGTACTGCGATGTCACAATTCCAGTTTCAAGTTCCGGGATTTTCGCTCATGTTAGCGTTCGGTAAGATAAACTTTTGTTTATCTAATATAGACCCGTAATAATGCCCTTCTTTCTTTCCAATGTACCAAAACAGTCATTCTCAGAATAAGTGTCCAAGCTGTTCTTAAAATATGTAAACTAATGTTTGCTTTCATATAATTTGGTAGTTTATTCTATGCATCAGCTACTCTCTTAGAGAATCATTTTGTACGTATTTCACTCCTGTATATTTTTTCTTTAATTTCTCCAAGTCTTTTGGGTTTCTGATACCATGATGAGAATGGGCCCCATTCCTAAGATATGGTATGATTAAAGTTCATGAAATTAGTATTGCTTCAATATTTGATGTTAACCAAAAATGCTCCTTGCAGCATCCACAATGTGCCCAGAAATTACTCCTTCTGTACCATACCTAAATATAACTGTAAATTCTTGTTTATGAGACCCAGTGCTCTATTACTATTGAAACGGTCTGGGTATCCTTCTTCCACATTGCTCTCTTTTCTGCCTGCAAATCCTGGTATTTTATGACTTTGTGTCTCTCTGTATGTAAGCAACTATAATCAGTGGGTGTAGTAATTTCAATGATCAGTGCTACTTTTGTCTTTTTTCCTCAGTGACTATATCTGGTTTTCTTGCATCTATTTTTTGAACTGTTGGTAATGGATGATCCCATGTGATATAAACTTCATCATTATCTACAATGTTTTGCGATTCATGTTTCCAGTGCTTCTCATCTGCTTCAATATTTTACTGTTTGCACAATCCCCAGTGTAACACTCTATACATGTAATGAATTTTGAGAAGGCCAGTACCTCCATCAGAATGAGGAATATAACATATTTGTATACACTTACTTCTGTATATCATTTGATAAGAATAAAGCATTTTTCTTGTTTTCCTGTCCGACTTATCTAATACCTTTTGGAGCCAGTAAATCACTCCAAAATTGTAAGTTAGAATATGAAGAGCAAATTGATTTATAGCTTGGACTTTATTTCTAGATGTCAAGTCAGTTTTCAGTGTTAGTTTTTATCCTCTAAAGTATTTCTGAGTTTTATTCACATTTGCACAGGTTTTATTACTAATCCTTTAGCAATTCCCAAATATTTATACACTCCATCCTGCTTACATTATTTGATATCACTTTCCTATCCAGACTGATATTTTCTAGTGCCACAGCTTTTCTGCTTTAAATATTTATTTTGCATATTTATCAAGACAAAAATGCAGCTGTAGCGTTGTTGCCTCACAGCAAGAGGTCCTCCCGTTCGATTCTCGGCCGGGGTGCGGGGAGTGCCTTCTGTGTGGAGTCTGCATGTCTTCCCCATGGTTGGGTGGCGTTCAAAAGACATGCGTAATTGGGTGTGCCTTTGTTGAAGGTTGGACATCGAGCTGGCACCTCTGCATTTGTGAAAATCTACTGCCAATCATTAGCGGACCGGAGTTCCACTGTGGCGACCCCTAACCGAGAAAAGCCGAAAAGACAAACAACAAACATCAAGACAAAAATGACATTCTTATATCATCTGAGAAAGTCTGAACCACTTGCACTTCTGCTTTCCACTCCTCATCTGATGATCTATATAGTTTTAAGTAATCCATGAAAGTAAATAAGACATCTTTATTTCTAACATAAAAAAATCCACTCAAGTCAAACTCAAGGTTATGCTGCTTAATACTAGGAGCCTGAGCAGGAAACTGCACTCCCTGGAAGCACTCCTCATCTTGGAAAATGCTGATGTCTATACAGGTTCAAGGCCACAGAGAGCACCTCAGCCATGTAAGGCAACAATATCTTTCTCACATACAGACATCAATATCAGCATGAAAGAACCAAAGGTGGAGATGTATCCATCTTCATTAAAGCCAAATACACCTCAAGACAGGTTAAACATTATGACTTTCTTGAGCCACCACAGGTCCAACTACCTATAGGTAAAGCACCCTACCATATCATTGTTAGCTACAGGTCCCCCACCACGAACCAAGAGAAGTACACTGCCTACCTGTACTTTGTAGAGTCACTCACTATATGGCCAAACACTTTGGTCATGGGAGATTTCAACTATCCTTCCATAAACTGGGCAACATAGACAAGCACAAACATGCTTGCCCTGAGGTTCCTGGACTTTGTCAATACAAATGCTCTGGAACAGTTAGCCTGCACACCCACAAGGGGCTCAAATGTCCTAGACTTAGTATTGAGTTCACTGCAATACCTCCTGTGAGTTTCCCTCCCTGGTAAGATCAGACCATAAGTTTGTCTAATTCAAAGTAACAATTGGACTTGACACCCCCCCCCCATCCACATGAGCAAAACAAAAAAAAAAAAAAGAAAAGTTTCTCTAAAGCAAATTACAATAAATTAGGAAATGGTATAAAAAGTTCCAAACCCACTGCTAACACAACTGTGACTCCTCTTCAGAGGAGTACACAAATGCCCTGTATAAACACTTAAACAATTGTATAGACTTGGCCATATCTGAACAGATTAAAACCAGGTCCTCCCAAAAAAAAAACAAGCCATTCTTGTGAACCTCAAGTATAAACAGGTTATATAACAGAAGGAAGAAACTGATGCCTAGGAAGAAGAGAGAACTTACTCAGCAGAAGAAGAATACCCTCCGCAGCTTGAACAAGCAAATCAGATATCTTGTAGACTCCTCTATAGCTAATTATGAAGCTAAATTCACCTCCCTATCTAAGGACAATCATAAAATGTTCTTTAGCTATGTCTGAAATCTAAAAGGTAATGCCTAGCTATGTGCTGAACTTTGGCGCAAACTCCGACACCCCCCCCCCCACATTATCCCTTTTGGCAAAGAGAAATTTCGTGCAAATTACAATATTGACCGCACCCCCTTAAGCTCAAACAAAGTGGTGTGACATTTGGGAGCACAGGCTGATAGCAATCTAAACTTTGACCACAGTGTGTCTACATTGGTAAGGAAAGCCTTCTACTTTCTGCACCTCATAAGGGCATTGCATCCAAGACTAAGGATGTTGTATCTCCTATGTACTTGACCCTTATCAGACTACTAATAGAATACAATGCTCTCTTTTGCATGTACCTCATCAGACACCTGCAGCAGCTGGAGAGACTACAGAGGTTACACAACCAAGAAAATTCAGGGACTCGAAAACATGACATATGTGGAAAGACTGAAAGCCCTGTCACTGTACTCTGTATCTTATAGGCTGCTGAGAGGCAACTTGTGCCTGGCCTACAGAACAGTCTCTGAGCCTGCCCTAATGGAAATGCTGCATGTCTGCAAATCAAGTGGGACAATAGTCACTCACTTCAGGGATCTCAACCTAGCATGTGACATTAACAGAACATGTTGCATAGCTAGATATATCTTCCTAAAGAGTGCTGCTTCTCTGAAATAAACTCCCAGTTCAGATGAAGCAGAGCTCCTCCATGGCCCTATTCATGCACAAACTAAACAACTGGATGGAAGACTGCAAATTCACTCTGGGGTGGCACCTATGTCCCTCATGGACAGGGATAGCAGGTGTTGATCATAGACTTGTCATGTGAATAATGACCATCTAACCAAGGTTAATTAGGGAACATGGGTATAACATAGCTAGGCTTGTAAAGGACCTGGGGCCAGTTGCCTAGTAACCTCCTATGAGCCTAAAAAGAAGGTTGTTTTCTGGGAGCCAAACTGCAACTACAGCCTACTTTGTTAAGTAAACAGTTTAATGGGTTAAGAGGAAGACAAAGAAGCAGTGGTGACAAAGAATCCCCCCTGGAATATATCCTTTGAACTTTTATACCTGGGATAATAATTTCCCCTTGTCAGTGCTCAGCTGCAAAGTAGTTTGTCACTGTTTCATGGTTGCTGTAATATAATTGATCAATGTAGTGTGTTTCGTATACATCTGTAAGCACTCCTTTATCCATAAATGTGGCATGCTGTCAAATGCGTTTTTGTAATCTTTACATGCCAGACTTAGATATTTCCCCTTTTTACAATTCACTACTACGTGTTTATTTAGCATCAAATCCTCCTTTGTTTCATATGACTTTCTTTTGTTACCCTTTTGTTCTATTTCCCTAATTGAGGCTTTTTCTAAATGACTGTAAACTCTGCATCAATCCCAATATCCCAGGGCTGTACGTTTTCAGAAGGCAAATTATTGGTATATTATTTTTAGGATAACATATAGGTTCACTTTTAAGGAGGAATATCATTTTTCCTGTCATTAATTAGGTTGGAGTTTGGTTGGGATACACATATAAGTAATTCTAACTTAGGGCTAAATCCTTCTGTAAAGATGTTAATACTTTTAACCAGAAATGAGGTACTGAATCTGGGCCTGGGGTTTTCCATTTAGGATCTTTTCTTAATTTTGTTGCAATTTCTCTCACTATTAATTAATCCCATTTCATACCCCCTGTATTTGTACACTTTAGTGTTTCTTTTAATTGTTCTATATACTCAGCACCTTTGTTATGTTCCATAGGATCATCATAAATATTTGTCCAAAATATATCAATACCTTCTTTTTTTTTTTAGTCATGTTTATCTTTCTTTTGCTTTGTTACTCGGTTCTGTATAACATTTTTTGGTGTCATCAATGAATTACTTATTTTGTACTTTTCCTTTATATTTATCTACACATTTTCAAAAAATGTTTCTGTCTGTGCTGATATCTTTAGCTTCTTATTTGCAGTAGTATATAATAGATCCTGGTCTATTTTGATACTGTGCATTGCTTTTCATAGGTAAATACTAGGCTAACTGTCGTGAAGGGCTATTTTAAGCCTAGCCAATAATCTGAGGTCAGAATCAAACTTTGTATTTGGCTTATGAGGTAACGACCTTGACCATTATGCCAAACCTACTTACACGTCTCTCTTTTTATGTATTTTTGGTGATCTGTTCTCACCTTTATACTCATTTATAACAGTGATACTTCTTGCCTTAATTGTTTTATAGTTTTCTCTATCTGATGCTTCCATGATGGCATTTTATTTCTTTCTTCCTTCCCTTTCCCGTATTGCATTATATTTTTGTGGTAATACTTCATTAATTTAGCTGCACAGTAATATATTCTAGTTACTTCTGTTATATCACATGCATTTCTCTTAGTCTTGATTACTGTGCTCATCTGTTTTTATTATGTCTGTTCATATCTATTATTTCAAGCAGCTCTTCCCTTCGATCATTTTCTTTTAAACTGAGAGCACATTGCTTGCTCTCTCTTTTCTGCAAGCATTCTACAGAAAGTTCCAGAACATCTTCCTATGACATATCATCTTCAGCTGCATCCTGCTTCATCTGCTGCTCCTTCTCATCCCACAACACTGCCTGCATCAGCACTGCCACTTTTCCTGCTCCTGTACAACTTCAACTGAACTTTTGTACTGGTTTCCCCCTGAAGGCTTCAGAGCATCTTAATGTGGGGAGCCTTCAGAAGCCTACTGCACTGATTATTTCTCCTTAATTTTGGGACTCATTGCTCCATAATGCTGTGGCATTACCTGTGCTGGATTTTCTACACTAAATCTTTTATTCACAGGTTATCCACAACTTCAGTTTGCATATCCATAACCCTTCCATTACTAATCTTTGGCACTTTCCCCTTTTGCTTCCTTATTGTTTGCATTGTAAAATTTTCGATACTGGGTGCCTTTGCCTGTGTTTCTCTTCAAATATCTTTTATTCTACTTTTTATATGGATTAGTTTTGCTTTGTCATTTGCATAAATATTGCACAATATCACAATCTTCTTTCTTTCCTATGTCCATCTTTCTTCTTCAGATCTTTTTCTCCTTAATTTGGGGACTCATTGTTCCATTAAGTTGCAACATTGCCTGTGTTAGATTTTCGGTACTCCATGACTTCAGTTTCTATTTGTTTAACTTCTACCTTACTAATCTTCTATTCTCCATTCACCCTTTGTTTTCTTATTTTTGTGAAATTTTCCATATCTGGGTGTCTTTGCTTGTATTTTTCTTCAAATATCTTTGGGGCTGTTTTTTTAATTGATTAGTTACTTCTTTGCATAAATATTGCACCATATCAGATCTCTCTTTCTGTCCATGTTTCTTTTTTTATAACTTTCAAAAATCTAGTGTTTTCTTTATACTTTTGCACTTCCTCTGTCACTTCTTTTTCCAGGCAGCCCGTTTCTTTGACAATGTAATATTTTGTATCGATCTGTGTTGTTAATGAAAGCATTTTCATTTCAAGCTTTTGACAGTTTTTCTAGTGCAAGTATTTTTCTTTTGTCTAATTTCTTTCTTCACCCCTGTGCCTGGCCTAACCCCACCGTAGGAATGTTTCCAGGTCTTGAGAATTCTACACTGCCATTTTTTCCATTCCTGGCATCAGTGTGTGTACCAGGATTCGACCATTTTTAATCCTGGGGCCTGTGTACCCAGCTGTCTTTTTTATTTTTAACATGCTTCTTTCCATGATATACGCTATATAAAATACAGTCTATATCAGTGTCGTCTTGGTGAGATTTTGTGAAAACAGGGTCCACCATGTGAAGGTACTCACCAGTGCATGAGGATGAATTAGTTCCAGCAATATAACTCTCCTTTTCTTGCTGATTTCTTCATCTCTCCATTTGGACCCCTACATAGGTTTTCTGATGATTCTCTACTACGTTTTGATAACCGCAAGCATTTTCAGATGTAGTTGTCGCTAAATGTCATATATAAGGCATTCTGTTAAATATATTTATGAGACACTGTACACATTCAGATATTATAATTCTTCATACTAACTTAAATTTTGACACCCATAAATGCCCTTGGTATATTTCCACTGAACTCTTTTCAGTTTACTCGTGCCTGATTACTTATTAGGTTTCCATCTTATTATTACATACTGTAGTTTGAGTCTAATTTGACTTAGGAACAATGATTTAATCATTTCTGTTTTCTTAAACTTTATATTTTTATATAGCTAATAGCTTTATAACTATCATTAACCAATTGGTTGATATGATCAGAAAAACTCAAAGCTGGGTATACCCACACCCAAGTACTTTAATGAGTCTACAGTTTCAATCAGCTTGTGCTGTATTGAATATTCACCTTTAAATTTATGACTCCTAAATAACATATGCTTAGTTTTAATGTATTTCTCAGCATATTATGCTCGTGTGTCCAAATGGTCAATTAAAACTATACAATAGAAGGAGGAAGCTACTAAATGATAGAGCAAAATTCCAAAAAGGGAAGGCATCACTGATCAGTATTATCAAAAAACTACGGGCACTCATAAAATTGTCTAAGACCAGCTTCAAAAGAAAAATTGCACAGGAAACTAAGGATAATCACAAGACTTTCTTTAGTTATGTTAGGAACCTGGGTGGTAATTCCCAGATATGCTCAGAATTAGTCCAAAATGACAAAAAATACACCGAACCCACAGACATTGCCAACATCCTAGCTGACAGGTTCAGCGCAAACTTCTCCCCCCCCCCTCCCCACCAAAAGGGCAAATATCTATCCCAGCAGAGTGCTGCTCCCCTGACATCTCAGATGCTCAGGTAAGAGCCACCCTCTCCAAAGCAAAAAACACAGCATCAATGGGACCAGACGGTGTCCCGGGCTGCGTCCTACATGAACTCTAAGAATAGCTAAACCCAAACATAAAACTACTGTTCAATCTCAGCCTTACTACAGGATATGTGCCCAAAGAGTCGCATACAGCAACAGTGGTCCCTCTCCATAAAGGTGGTGCCTCAACGGATCCTGGAAACTATCACCCCATAAGCCTGACTAGCTTGGTCTGCAAAGCTATGGAAAGGATCATCATGGACCTCATAAATAAAGACATTGGGGACCTACAGACACTGGATCCTACCCAGTTCGGCTTTGTTAAGGGCAGATCCTGCCTCTTAAACCTGGTTGATTTCTTTGAAACAGTCACCAAGGCCATTGACAAGGGGAAGGTGGTCCACACAGCCTACCTGGACCTCGCAAAAGCCTTCGATACAATACCCCACTCGGGCATTATAGATAAGCTCACCAGCTTAAATATAAACCCCTATGTCACTAGATGGATTGCAAACTGGCTCAAGGACAGAACCCACATGGTTAGAATTGCTGGAGCCATGTCAGACTCCAAACCAGTTAGAAGTGGTGTCTCACAAGGCTCAGTCCTGGGACCTCTCTTGTTCGGTATATATTTCTCGGAGGTACAGGCCAACACGGAAGGACTGTGGCTGACCAAGTTTGCAGATGACTGCAAACTGGGCACCATAATCGACTCTCCACCTGACACAAGCATCCTCCAAAAGGGCCTCATAGAAACAGACAACTGGTGCCAGAGCCATGGCCTCAAGCTAAATGCCAAAAAGTGTATAGTCATCCCCTTTGGCAAAAACAAAGTGCCCACAAATTACCACATAGGTGGTAATCCATTAAGTACAGAAGAAGTAATTAGGGACCTGGGTACCCAAGTTGATAGCAATCTCTCATTTGACAACCACGTGGCCAAAGTGGTTAGAAAAACATTTTATATAGCCCACCTAATCATGAAGGGATTCACATCTAGATCAGGGGAGGTCATCGTGCCTCTTTACTCATCCCTCATCAGGCCCATAATTGAGTACAATGCCCCTTTTGGGATGTACCTTACCAGACACCTGCAGCAACTGAAAAGACCCCAAAAGTACCTCACCAAGAGGATCAAAGGGCTCAAACAGATGCCATATGCTGCCCGGTTAAAGAAACACCAGCTCTACTCAGTGGCATACTGCCTGTTCAGAGGCGATCTGTGCCTGACGTATAAAGCCATGTCCAACCCAGAATTAATGGACATGCTGCACCTCAGAAAATCCAAATCCCATCGAGCTATGCGCTGGAGACACTTGAACCTCAGCACTGAAATAAATAGGACATGCTGGAGGGACAGATTCATAACCCAGAGGCTCCCTTCACTCTGGAATAAAATCCCAGTCCAGGTTAGGCAGAGTCCCTCATTGACTCTCTTCAAGAGGAATCTTGATGAGTGGATGGGAGATCGTAGGTTTACCCCAGGTATCACTTCTGTGTCACTGTTAGACAGAGGCACAGTATACTAACCTCGAAAAAGGGCATAGCAAAATAAATTTAAAATGGGTGGCGAAAGCCAAACACATTCTGGCTAGGCTTATAAATGCCCTAGGGCAGATAGCCTAGTATGAACCTATGAACCTATGAACCTAAGACAGTTTATATGCAGGCATGCCCTATCTGCAACAGACATAATCATTTTATCCACTTTCAAGTCATCTGGATACTGACTTTAGAACATCTTAAATGAAAAATAGAGATTTGAAAGACACAACACTAACAAGTAAGAGTCTTTGACAGAGCCCTCTGGAGCACCCTTATGGTAAACTTGGATTTCACTTGTCTAGTCATTGTATGATACTTGCCATGTCCTATTTGTAAGCCATGCAACTATCTAGCTTATCAATATTATCCGTACCCAGTTGTTTTAATTAATTAATCACTCTTTTGTGTCTGATCCTGTCAAAAGTTGAAGTTTAGTCTATATAAATTATATCACAGCACACTTTTTTATTTACAGCCATTGTTATATTATTATAGAACCTCATGTTATAGGTGGTCTTGCATCTATTTTTGATTATGACAATTGTCTTGTCATTAGTGATGGTGGGTTTAATGTGGTCAAGGATTTAGTAGTAGGGAGAGTCAGTGTCCTGGCCAAGAGGCACAAGTCACAGAAGTTACTGCAGAGGTTCATGCAGTGTGTTGATATTCATTTATATGGTTACATTTCATAATCAGAAAGGTCCAGCTGCTGCAAGATCCAGGAAAGAACAATTCCATTAAACATGCACAGAGAGAAAAAGCAATATGTAGTATGTACATCTAAGTAATACCCTACATGAGGAAGAAAGCATGTACTCAGTGGTCAGTGTTTAGCATAGCATGTTTGAAGCAGAATTACTTAAACACAGATTTTTTCACAATGACAAAAGAACAAATGCCTGGTCATGAATTTACATAAGGCATGCAACAGCGTGTTTTAACAGCACTGGTACAGGTGTTGTATATTGAAGGAAAACAGATTAACAGATACTGAATGTGGACAATACAGACAAAAACAGAAGTCACTAAAGTACAGAAATACAAAGCAGGAGAAATGCAGCCATGTAATGTTTACACTGATGCAAATAATAGTGAGTTTTACAGATCTGATGGGATGAGAGCATTATTGGGACATTAGTTATGTTAATTCACCTTGAAGACAACCATTTAATAGCACTTAAATGCTTGTTTTATATCTCGAGAAGAAGTCTGTTACAGCATTGGCAGATGTACTCCTGATAATTTCAGTCTCTGCTTGTTGCCAGATTTATACATATCAACAAGACAGTTTGCAGATTCTGTAAGATTCTTCGGGGAAGGCCTACAAGTGACATCACCAGGTGAAGGATGGCAGGTTGAGTTGTAGACTACTTTGTGAACAAGGCAGAGCTGAGTGCAAGATATGCAGTAATGGAATACCAGTCCGCCAAGACTGCAAAGGGAACATGGTGATGGTTATGGCAGGTGTGACCAAGAGCAAACCTGGCTATTCTGAAGTGGAGAGACAAAGCAGATCAGGAGGTGAGAAGAGTATATGATATATTGCAGAAGGTATGACCAGTTTATTGTTAGTCTGGCTTTGTCACTATGAAATATTCAAACCCTACAATGTTCATGCAATGTGAGATAGGTTTTGTTACTGCATGTGTAATGTGAAGGTTGACTTTGAGCTGGACGTCAAGGGTTACACAAGTTTTGGGGACTCTACACCAATAAAATCTATGTCATGGACTGTATTACAAAGTGAACTATTGTGTGATGATGGCATCACACTTTTTAGTGAGGTTTGGAGAGATTGAAAGGAAAACTGAGGAAGCTATATCCCCTTCTGACTGCATGTATCTATATATGATGGTTATAGGAGATAAGTATACTGAATGTGTAATGTGTGCACTTTTATTAGGATACCACAAAACCCTAAGGTTGTATGGAAAGGGTTGAGTGAACAGTATGTTTGACCTCTTCATCAATAATGCATTAATGGACTCTTATAATGACAGGGCCCCTGGTAGGTTGAGTTCTAGCATCCTTATCCCATGCAGAAATAACTTTATTTCCTCCCCCTCTGTATCTTTTCATGGTACCTGTGCTTATAGATGTTCCTATTGAAATTCATAAACTCTGAATTTATTTCCAACTGGTCGATTAGAGGCTGATTTTTAAACACGTGCCTTTATTGTTGTGATTAGAACAAACACATTCATATGAATGTGCACATTTATAATGAAACATCATATCAGTCAATATTACATAGTAAATTTCTACTATTCTTCATTTTAACATTTTTTTTTCTGTTTTCTAGACTGCCCTTACTATTCAGTATGAATGCATAACTCTACATTTTCCAGGGTATGTTTCTATACAGCTTTCATCATTATGGGCAGAAATAAAGCAACACCCAATTAACTTATTCTAACTTCATAATTTTCTCATCTAGGATGAAATCAGGATTAGTCAGGACAAATCATTAAACCATGCCTCAGTTCTCAACATGTTTTAGTTATCTCTCTAAGCCCAGCGCACTTATTATCAATATACACTATCCTCCATAGCATTTCTAGTAATCTGTTTTTATAGAACTCCTGTTTTTACTTACAGTATGGTACCTTCTTCTTCCCTCTCTGACTGCCTTTCTCTCTCTGAAAAGACTATATATGAGCAAACAGATGACTATTCCAATTCCATTTCCTCTACGGGTATGGCAACATAGTCAGAAAACTTCCCCATACTGCTCTCGGACACTGTGTCCCTTACTACATAAGCACTGCCCAGCTATATCCTCACTATATTCAATATTAAATAACTGAAGTTCAAATATGTTGCATTGTTTTCCATTAACAGTTTACAATACAGAAGTGAGATCACCATCTTATTTAATATCTAACATCCAGACCCAGATCCAGCAGTAGGTGACATAGGCTCATGGCTGGTAAGGGGCCCACTCTGGCCAGAAGGCTTAAACATTTATCTTAATAATGTATTTAAAAAAAAAAAAAAAAACTTCTTACACCGCGGTGCCAACATCTTCTCCTTTAAGGAGAATTACGCGTGCACCACATGCACGCACGCCTCCATGGAAGTAAACAGGTTTCTACACTTGCACGTGGAATTTAAGCTAAGCTGTTCTGCTGTTAAGAGAAAAGAGAGAGTGTGCATGTGTAAGTACTTTCAACTACAGAAAAAGGTTTGTGTACGTATATATGTATGTAAGTTATACTAGCCATTCCATTTCTGTCTCAGAGTGTGTGTGTGTGTGTGTGTGTGTGTGTGTGTGTGTGTGTGTGTGTGTGTCTGTGTGTGTGTGTGTGTGTGCATGTGTGTGTGCATGTACATGTAATTTAAATTAGTTTTCTGTTCGTATGAGAGAGAGAGAGTGTGTGTGTGTATAATGTAAACTTAAACTAGCAGTTCTATTCTGTATGAGAAAGAAAATGTGTGTAAGCAATTTAAGAAAAAAGTATATGTGTGTTTGTCAGTGCTTTAAACTAGAGAGGAAGTGATTGTGTGTTTGTGTGTGTGTGTGTGTGTGTGTGTAAAATTTAAACTAGCCATTCTTTGCTGTATGACAGAGAAAGTGTGTGTGTGTGTTTGTTAAGTAGTTTAAACTAGACAATAAATTGAGTGTGTGTGTGTGTGTGTGTGTGTGTGTGTGTGTGTGTGTGTGTGTGTGTGTGTGTGTGTGTGTGTGTGTGTGTAATTAAAAGTAGCTAAAACAAAGCGTAAAAAGGTCACACAGATAACCAACTGAGTAAAAAACACAAAAAGAAAAATCTAGCAAAGCTAGACTTCTAACTGTCTGATATCTTAAACCTCTTACGTCAGAGACCTCATGGGATATATGGAAATCAGCCTTTAAGGTTATCAGGTATTTCAGCTAAATGGCAATTCTGAATGCCCATGACTTTTTCTTTTACTTTCATTTTTAAGTCTATTTATGGACAATTTCAGGCCATTAAAGCCAAACCGCTCTAGCTGTGGTCATGCATGTTTCTGCCTTCTTATGACATCAGAACTGCCATTTAGCTGAAACACCTCACATAATTTAAAGTAGCCATTCTTTGCTGCATGAGAGAGAATGTGTGTGTTGTTGTGTAAGAGAGTAGGTGTGAGTATGTGTGTGTATGTGTGTGTTGCTGTGTGACAGTACAGAGAAGCTGTGTGTGTGTGTGTGTGTGTGTGTGTGTGTGTGTGTGTGTGTGTGTGTTTGTGTTTTTAACATACCTCTCAACTGTCCAGATTTACCTTCACAGTTTTGGTCTGTTTCTCATAAGATTTGTGGTTTTCTAGCAATTCACGTGGGGCTGAAGTCACTAAATATTGACACACACATACACACATACACACACACACACACACACACACACACACACATATATATATATATATATATATATATATATATATATATATATGTATATATATGAGTTTCAGACTTCATAGCCTTCAGAAAATGCATGCCAATGCAAATCCTGTTACAATAGCAACTTTTTCAGTTAAAAAGAGCAATATTTAAAATCTATCCATATTTTTGGGCCATCGTATCCCCATTATTTTAGGCTTTGTCCAGATTTCTTGCATGAAGATGTTAAGAGGTATGTATATGTCTTAACCGACCAGATTTTTGCTTCATATTTTTGTGCAATTCCTCATAAAATTTGTGTTTGTCTGACAATTTGCAGAAGACTGAAGTCACTAAATAATTACATATGAGTTTCAGAATTCATATCCTTCAGAAAATATATGCTAAGACAAACCCTGTTATTCTAGCATCTTTCTAAGTCCATAAAAGCAATATTTAAAATCTATCCCTATTTTTAAAACTTTGTCCTGCCATTATTTTAGGTTTTGTCCAGATTTCTTGTGCTAAGAAGTTGAGAGGTATGGAGGTATGGTATGTAATGCCCTAGCATGGGGGGTGGGAGCAGGTTAGACAATTAACTTGATCAGACTTCACCCTGTGATTTGGTTACAGGAGACACGAGCCTGAATCTTCTACACCAAATACCAGACTGCTGAAGGAAAACCAACTACCAGATTGCTGACAGAATTGTGTTTGAGTTTCAGTACATTTTCCAAGAATTATTAGTTTCAGTGGATTTCCAAGGAATTTTGAGTTTCAAGGGAAGAGACGTTTTCCGTTGCTCATGCTAAGTCTGTTTTCAATGTGCAACTGTTTTGTTTAGCAATTGGCAATCGCTGTTTGTGTTGCAGAGTTTAAAAACTGTTAATAGCATAATTGCCTTTGGTGCAGAAGGCTGTGGATTCTACTCCCACACCATGTAAAATAGATAGAGTGCTGGTTTTGCAGTGCCCTTTCGATTAATGCTGATTATTTGGTGCATTTTAAGGGGGATATGGGTTCTGCACTCCTGTGTCCTTCTTTGCATGAGATGCCTAGTAACTATGAATTTGTCTGTTAGTCATTTGATATTGCAATATTACCAGCTTATCATTTTTTTTAATGTTACATAGGCAATTAATTCTTCAAGGGCAGCAGCCACTGAATTTGTAGATGAAACTGAAATATAAAGTTGTTTGCCAGTAGCAACCTCTTCATTAGCTACTGATCTCTTTAATGTGGAATTATTCAAATGAATTTTACTTCTGCAGAGATTGTGCTTATTAACTGATATTGGTGGATTGTAATGACACATGTTTGAGTGGCCTTTTATGGTTGAAATTTTCTGAAATGGGTAGTTTTGTCATTATTGGTTCACACATTTTATTTCATTGCTTACTGGAAAAAATGTTCAAAACTACAAATTTAAAACATATTCTAACAAGTGGTGCTGGAATGTAATTTAATACAATCAGGAAGGTGAATCAAAGAACACATATATGTTTGCATGGCCCTAAAAATGTGTGCAAGGAGCCTATGGTTTGAAAATGGCCCATAGGTAAACTTAATCCTCCACTGGCCAGATGCATTTTCTTTGAATGTGGGTTTTAATGCCATTTCAATGAATGTGAGCTTCAAGGGCAGATACATTTACTGGTCATGCTATGTCTGTTTTCATTGCAAGACTGTATTGTTTGTTTAGCAAATGGCTATTAGCGTTTGTAATATTTTATTTCAATATCTGTAATCATTGTAGAAGTAAATAAGAAAGCAGTATGCACACTAACAGTTTTGAACAGTGTTTATGGTAACTGGAGAGAAATAGGAAAGTAGTGGAACACTGGAATGGCTGGGGAGGGGGCTGCTGCAGTGGGGGGTAGGGGTTATGGCAGAAGGGGCTGCTCGGGGGTGGCAATTTATTACCCTGCCTAGGGCCCCATTTGACCTTGATCTGCTCTGCTAATGTCTATTTCATACATACCATAGCTTCCTGTGCACTTAAGCTTCATCTATTTTGCACACTTTGTCAGTTTGCACGATGCCTCTGCTTCTGCCAAAATGTCATCCTGTCTGTCAACAAAACCAACATTTGATAAGAAAAGATACTAGTGTCTCTTTAATTATAGATATTTCTTAAATACATTCAATATTATTGACTCTTGATTTAATAAATCCCATTTAGCACCACTAGTAGGTCCACTTAATGGCACAAGCCTTTCACTTTCTCACAACATTCACTCTCCACACACCGTAGCACACCCACCAGGACTAAGCAGCTTTCACCATATACTTTTAATAATACAGAACAATATAGAAAGATATGCATCCAGTCTACCAGACATCATTTTTTTATTAGGTTTGCTTTAGAAAATGGGATAACTGCAGATTGCCACCCTTTGGGTGACCAAACTTTCTCAAACAGGGTGCAAATGTACATTTAAAGCCTGGTAAAAAAAAACAAGTCAACTGTTTCATGGCAGTATATTATCCTTCCATAGGATCATAAGAGGTTACTAGGTTAATGGCCCTAGGGCCCTTACAAACCTAGCCTAGTACAACCTCTGTTCCTAAGACTATCAAAGTATTAAATGGAACCAAGTCAATAACTACTGCCCCTGTCCAAGAGAGTCAGAGGTGAAATACTGGGATGAATTTGCAGTTTCCCAAATGATCATCCAAATCACACTTAAATAGGGTTAGTGAGGGGCTCTGTTTCACCTGAATTGGAAGTCTATTCCAGAGGAGAGGTAACCTCTGTGAGACATATCTGTCTCTCCAGTTAAGACATGTAGATGTAGCATACTAGCTTGAGTTCCATAGAGCTAGTGCATCTTATACCATTTGATTTACAAATGTGCAGAATTTCCATTAGACCAGGATCTGAGATTGATTTATATGCAAGGAGAGGTCACCTCTGATTAGCCTGTAAGACACAGAGTATAGTGACAGAAAATTCAATGTGTCAACATATGACATATGCAAAAGACCCTGAATTTTTTTGTAAGGAATCTTTGAGGTCTTTCCAGTTGCCTCACATGCTTGGTAAGGTACATACCAAAGGTAGCATTGTACTCTATTATTGGCCTGATGTGTGAGGAGTAAAGGTGGGTTGTAACCTCTTTTGTTCTGGATGCAGTTCCCTTACATATGAGGTGGGTGATATAGAAAACCTTTCTTACCACTCTGGAGATGTGGTGGTCAAAGGAAAAGCTGCTGTCAACCTGTGTGCTGAAATCCGTCACCACTGACTGTGTGCTTAAGAAGTTGTTATTAATGTGGTGACCTGCAGGGAGTTCACCCTTACTGAAGGGGATGATAAAGCATTTTTTTTGTAATGAGCTTTAGCCCATGACTTTGGAACCAATCATTTCTTTGTGTAAGTCTATCTTGTAGGATGCTGACATTGTCTGGGAACTCAATGACTGCACCCAGTTTGTAATCATCAGAAAACTTTGTCAGTGATAGCCCTTTTGTTTTAGCCTGTACATCCAAGAAGTTTATTCCAAATAATATGGCCCCAGGATTGATCCCTGTGGAACACCACTGCTTACAGATCTGCTGGTGGAGGTAAAGTCACCTGTTTTGACTCTGTGTGTTCTACTGGTAATTCCATTTGCAACGCACCTGACAATATACAGGTTGTTCCCCAGATGGGTGAGTTTATCAGTGATGCCTGAGTGGGGAATAGTGTCAGAGGCCTTGGTCAGTTCCAGGTAGACCATATGCATGGATTTACCTTTGTCCAGGGCTTTGATGACTATCTCAAAGAAGTCCACTGAGTTCAAGAGGCAGGATCTCCCTTTCATGAAGCCAAACTAGATCAGGTCATGCATTTGGAGGTTTCCTATATCTTTGTTCATAAGGTCCATGATTATTCTTTCTATAGCCTTGCAGATTAGGCTGGTCAGGCATATAAGTCTACAGTTTCCAGGGTTTGTGCAAGCACCTCCTTTATATAACAGATTGACAGTTGTTGTTTTCCATTTAGCAGGAACAAATCCAGTGTTTAGACTGTGGCTAAAAAGAGTACCCAGTGGTGCAGCTAGTTCCTGTTTTAATCCTTTTAGAATGCAGCCTAGGTTACTATAAGGTCCCATAGAGGCAGTGTTTTTGGCTTTGGAGAGAGTGTTTATGACCTGCTCCTTGGAGATACTAGGTGGAGGGCGGGTATTAGGGATGCTTTTGGGGACATGTGGTGGGGACAAGGAGGAGATGTTTTCACTGAACCTGTTAGCTAGCAGGTTGGCTATTTCTGTGAGTTTGGTATATGTGGTGCTGTTAGCAACCAGTCATGTGCAGATCTGGGTTTTTCCTTTAAGGTTTGATGGTTATCCCTAGCAAAGGAGGCTAATTTGGATTCATAGTTAGCTTTAGAATGCCTTAGTAGGTGTTTCATTTGCTTGTTTAAGCCAAGGAGGGAAAGCTTCCAATTCAGAGACCATTCCTTCCTGCTCTAGGACAGCAATTTATTTATCTTATTATATAGCCTGTTAATGACAGATGTCCACCAGGCAGGCTTTTTCTTTCTTGAGGATCTTGTTTTGATCCTGTCAGGTATGGCTGAGTTAGTACATTTGCATAGATGTTTACATAAGGCATTGGTGTTAATCCCAGTATAGGTGTCCATGCCATCAGTGAGGGTATGGGCTATGAAGCTATTAATGCCTTCATGTATTAGACTGTAATTGGCTTTGGAGAAGTTTTTTAGTCTAGTTTCTGCTAGTAGGGGGTCAGATGTTATTGTTATTTCTAATGAAATGTATTTATGATCAGACCACACTAGGGAGAGCCGTACACATCAGATTGTGCAACAATCACACATGTTAGTAACCACCAGATTCAGAATGTTTGAGCCCCTTGTGGGGGTGTCAACCAACTGGTCCAGGGCACTGGAGTTGATGAAGTCAAGTACCTTTGGACAAGTGTGTCAGTACCCATATAATTTACCCAATCTATGGATGGATAGTTAAAGTCAACTAAACCAGGATGTTTGATTGTATCTTGAGCGATTCAGGTAGATCTAAGTATGCAGTGTGGGTATCCTGGTTCATGGAGAGGGTCCTATAACTGGTAATAACTTGGAGACAGGTCTTACTTCCAGTAAATTGGGCCTGAATTAGTTCAAAGAATCATTTTGTTTAACCAGTCTAGATGTGTATTTATCTTTGATGAATATTGATATTCCACCTCCTTTAGTTCTTGCACTTTCAGTTTGAGGTCTGAATGTGTTAAACACATTATAACCCGTTATGGGTGGGGTGCTTTATCTGGCTTAAACCAAGTCTCTGTGACTGCACAGATTTCAGCATCTTCTATGGTGAGGGCTGCTTCCAGTGAGTGCAGTTTTAGGTTTAGACCACTAACGTTTAGCAGCATAACATTGAGGTTGCTTTTTGAAGATATTTTTATGTCAGGAATTTCTTTGCTGTGACATTGCCTAAAAAGGCACTATGCATGAGGCAAGAGCCTTAGCCTGTAACTGAAATGCCAGAGGTCAGCTTCAGGTGTACTCTCCAGTTCATCTGGTGGAATTGGGCATCCTGAGGCAATGTCACAACTGCCTCATGTATACAGACAACCCTCTCCTCTTACCTCTAGACACAGACACTTGTGAGAGATGCAAATACACAGCCAGACTGGAGGCTAAGCGCTCTCAACCCATGACTGTAACAGACAGTCAAGAGGAGAAGAAACACACTAGCATCAAACCACCAGTCACACATGGATCTACAAAACAAGCACCGGCAAAACATACACATAAATACACAAAAACATATTTGGAGGCACTAGGTACCAATCTGAAAAAGAAACAGGACCCTGCAAAGCAGACAAGCAAGCAACCTGCACCTCCAAACACAAGCCAGAAAACACATAATTCACCTCAGCAGTGTGCCTCACGACAGCCCCTAAGGCAAAACACCATACCAAACACGCTAGTAATAGGAGACTCTATAGTAAGGCACACAGATGTTCCACTCACCAGGCTGAACAAGGAGAAGGTTACTGTCAGCTGCCTGTCAGGTGCTAAGATCCGCCACATAACAGGCACTTAGGTCACTCCAGAACAAGTACAAGTATGATGTTGTCATTGTACATGTTAGTGTGAATGATCTAAGATGTACCTCCCTGGACTACATGAAAAGAGACATTGAGGAGCTCTCTGATCATGTAGCCCAAGCTGGTATGACCCTGACCTTGAATAGCATACTACCTTCATCTAGAATGATACCACAATACAAAGACAAAATGATCAATTTCAACAATTGGCTAAGCTTCTGGTGTCATTCTAAGGGGATCCATTGTCTGTCTGCCTGGGATGACATGATAGACAAGCCTCGTTGTTTCGCCAGAGATTGTTTGCACCTGTCATCCCTAGGCTTTTGAGTACTGGCCAAGGCTCTTGCCGTCCCCATAGTGCCTTTTTTAGGCAAGGCTCAAAGGAGAAACCAACCACCGTAACCAGCACAGGTAACCAAAACCTAAGGGTAATGCTACTCAACGCCAGAAGTCTCAACCTCAAAATGCACGCACTCGAGGCACTCCTCAGTGTGGAGAAAATCGATGTTTGTGCAGTGATGGAAACCTGGTTCAAGGCTCCAGAGAGCACCCCAGCACTACCAGTTTACAATTCATATCCTACCTTCCGGCCTCAGTTACCGGATTGCAGTACAAAGGGTGGAGGTGTATCCATATTCATCAAGGATACCCTCATCTCCAGGTTAGTGGTGCAGCATGATGCCCCAGAGATCATCCATGCACAACTATCAGCAGGCAAAACCACATTTCAAGTCATAGCCTGTTATAGATTGCCCACCATGTCCTAAGATGCTCACTCAGAATTCCTTGAGGCATTGGAAAATATGAAGGTCCTACCCAACACCATAATTTTGGGTGATTTCAACTACCCTGGTATAGACTGGGTGAACTACCAAAGTTCTAACTCCTAAGCCCAGCGGTTCATAGAATTTATAAATTCAAATGCCCTTGAACAACTAGTATGTTCCCCCACTAGAGGGGACAACATATTGGATTTAGTCATCACAGATATGGGCGCCCATTGTACCACATCTGTTATCACTCCCTCTCTGGTCAGATCAGACCACAAACTGATAACCCTGGATATCCTCACCCATCCACCTCCCCCAGTCAAAGAAAGCATCATAAAAAAGCTTTCCAAAGCAAACTTCAAACTACTTGTGTCAGAAGTGGAAAGCTTTACTATTCCCTTGCAGAAGGATAATGATATCCAGGATGCAGAATCCTACACCAAGGCACTTTATATACATCTTCAGGATTACATGGACCGTGCTATCCCAAATAAAACCAAGACTCCTTCCTCAAGCAAGAAGAAACCAGTCTGGTGGACCCTGGCCATAAACAAACTATACAATAAAAGGAGGAGACTTATACAAAAAAAGGCCAAATCTCAAGTAGAAAAATCATCCCTGATCAGCATTAGTAAGAAATTGAGGGCCCTCATCAAGTCAACTAAAGCCAATTTCGAAAATAAAGTTGCCAAGGATGCCAAGGATAACCATAAGGCCTTCTGTGGTTACGTCAAAAACCTAAATGGCAATGCTCAGGTCTGTTCTGAGCAAGTACAAAATGGAACAAAATACACTGACCCCACTGATATTGCCAACATCTTGGCTGACAGGTTCAGTGCAAATTCCCCCCCCCCCCCTCACCACCTACAGGGCCTATTACTATTCCAGGGGATTGTGTAACTCCAATTATTAGTGATACATTGGTTAATAAGACTCTATCTAAAGCTAAAAACACTGCCTCCATGGGACTAGATGGTGTCTTGGACTGTGTCATACGCGAGCTCCGAAATGAATTAACCCTGCATCTGAATACCCTGTTCAGTCTCAGCCTCTCGACAGGATATTGCCCATAGAATGGCGCACACAATGGTGGTTCCACTGCACAGGGGTGGGCCCACAACCGACCCTGGGAACTACTGACCAATAAGCCTGACCAGTCTGATCTGTATGGCAATGGAGCGAATAATTATGGAACTCATAAATAGAGAGATTGGGAACCTCCAAACACTTGACCCCACACAGTTCGGCTTTGTCAAGGGCAGATCATGCCTCCTGAACCTGGTGGACTTCTTTGAGACAGTTACTCAGGCTATAGATAAGGGAAAGGAGGTACACACAGCTTACCTTGACCTTGCTAAAGCATTTGACACCATTCCCCATTCGGGTATTATTGATAAACTCACCAACCTGGGCATAAACCCTTATATCACAAGATGGATCGCAAACTGGCTCTCAGACAGATCTCACAAAGTAAGAGTAGCAGGATCTATGTCCGAATCCAGACCAGTAACGAGCAGTGTGCCTCAGGGCTCTGTCCTGGGGCCACTCCTGTTTGGCATATACTTCTCAGAAGTACAGGCAAGCGCTGAAGGGCTGTGGCTGACCAAGTTTGCAGACAACTGCAAACTGGGTTCTATAATAGAGTCTCTGGCCGACATGGATATCCTCCAGAAGGGCCTTAATGAGACTGATGCATAGTGTCAAAGCCATGGTCTCAAGCTCAATGCTAAACAATGCGTAGTAATCCACTTTAGAAAAAACAGAGTACCCACAAACTGCCACATAGGAGGTAACCCCCTGAAATCTGAAGAAGTAATAAGGGATCTAGGGACCCAAGTAGATAGTCAGCTTTAGTTTGATAACCATGTTGCCAAGGTGGTTAGAAAATCCTTCTATGTGACCCAGCTGATCACGAAAGGGTTTGCATCAAAATCTAAGGATGTAGTGGTGCCCTTCTACTCTTCCCTCATCAGACCCATTATTGAGTACAATGCACCAATTGGAATGTACTTGGCTAGGCATCTCCAGCAGCTAGAGAGACCACAGAGGTACCTCACTAAGAGGATTACTGGCCTCAAACATTTGCCCTATGCAGCACGATTGAAAAAACTAAGGCTTTTCTCTGTTGCATACCGCCTTCTCAGAGGTGATCTCTGTCTAACATACAGAGCAATGTCCAATCCAGAACTGTTGAACATGCTGCATCTTAGCAAAACCAAATCAACTCGAGCTACACGCTCTAGGGATAAAAACCTCAGCACAACAATGAGGAGAACATGCTGGAGGGATAGATTCCCTTCACAAAGACTTCCCTTGCTATGGAACAAGGTCCCAATCTACATAAGACAGAGACTCTCACTATCACTCTTCAAGAGGAACCTTGACGAGTGGATGGGTAACAGAAAGTTCACACCAGGGATTATAGCAACAGCTCTACTAGATAGGGGCCAAGGGTACTAGCTCCTAGGGAACTAAGCAAAGGGATGGTGAATACCACACAACATGGCTGGGTTAATATATGCCTTCGGGCATATAGCCCAGTACCTACCTATGAACCTATGAACCTAAGACCATCTCTGGTAAAGCAGAGTATTCTATCTACCATGTCATCCCAGGCTGACAGGTACTGGATCCCATTAGAATGACACCAGAAGTTAAGCCAAATGTTAAAGTCAATCATTTTTTGTTTATATTGTGGTAGTATGCTGCTTAAGGCTAGGGACATACTACCTTAGATAAAGGTAGTATGCTGCTCAAGGCTAGAGACATGCCTGCCTGAGACACATATTGAGAGAGCTCAGTCATGTATCTCTTCATATAGTCCCTTGAGGAACATCTCAAGTCATGCACACCAACATGAACTATGATGGAGTCATAACTGTACTTGTTGTGGAGAGATTTATTTATTTTTATTATTTTATTTTACATTTGTTGACTAGGATAGTCTGACTGGATACATGTCCATTTTCAGCAGAGGCCCAGGGAGAAAAGCTCCAAGGTAACCAATTAAGATTACAGATACAACATTACATATTGCAAATAGAATATTTACAGTGATTACATACATAAGCAAGTTATACAAATTCCACAGGTTAGAGTTAATTCCGAGTGTAAATCAGGATTAAGTTACACAATTAAGCTGATTTAACAGTTTTTACTCATTCTAGAGGTGAGTTAGCCAAGCTTGATACACTGACATAGCCAGTTAAGTGTCAGATGTTGTTTGAGTCTTGTCTTAAATTGACACAGAGTGGAAAGTAAAGTAATATCAGCTGGGAGAGAGTTCCAGGATCTGCCTACAGAGTTGGCAAAGAGAGAATCACTGGCTGTGTTATTAATTTTGCTAGTCTGAATTAGTAGTTTGTTAGAGGATTGAAGTGGTCTAGGATTGTTATAGGGGATGATAATATTTTTAGGTGCAGGAGTGTTGTCCAGATTATAGAGGCTTTTATAGGCCATAATCAGTTGGTTATACTGGATTAGGCTGGGTAATTCAAGCCTCCCAAGCTGGTTTAGATTGATACAATGATGTCTCCTAAAAGGTATCCCAGTGGCAAATTTGGCAATGTGGTTGTAGCAGATTGAGAGTTTGTTAAGGACAGAATAGTTTAAATTAGAGAGTAGAGGGGATGCATACAGAAGGGTTGAAAGAAGGTGAGAGCGAGCTGTGGCAATTTTAGCTGGAGAGGTTAGGAAGGTTTTTATTCTGTAAAGTGACCTTAGTTTTTTGTTGTTGGTTTTGATAGATTGGTTAACATGTAGGTCAAATTTAAGATTGTTATCTATGATGACACCTAGTAGTTTTGTAGAAGGGTCAGGGGAGATTATAGTGCCATCATTTGATTTTATGGTAAAGGTGAATGCAGTAGAATGTGCTGGTGAGAAAAAAACATTTTAGTTTTTTGGAGATTTAGGATAAGACAATGATCAGAAAGCCAGTTTCTTTATTGTATTAAAGGTGGTCTGGGTAGCTGACCATAGCTCTGTTGGAGATGTGGCCAAGCAGATCAGGGTGGAGTCATCAGCATATTAGATACAGCTGACTTTTGGGATGACAGTATAAAGGTCATTAATGAAGATGGAGAACAGCAGGGGCCCTAGTATAGAACCTTGTGGCACACCAAGGGTGTTAGGTAGGAGGTTAGAGAGTTTGTTTTGCCAAAGGACAGCCTGCTGTCTACCATTGAATTGAAACCATTGAAGGACTTTAGCATCTAGACAGCATGTTTTCAGGGTGTGGATTAAAAGTTGGTGATCAACCATGTCGAATGCCTTGGAAAGATCCAAGAAGAGGGCTGAGGATATATAATTGTTGTTGCAATTATGGTTTATGGTGTTGGTAAAAGCTAGGAGGGCTGAAGTAGTGCTGTGGTGAGGTTGGAAGCCATGCTGGGTGTCTACCATAAGGTGATTCTGGATTAGGTGGTGCATCAGTTGTCTATGAATACATTTTTCCATAACCTTTGCAAGTGGAGATAGTATAGCTATTGGCCTATAATTGGATAATTCAGTAGAGCTGTCTCCTTTGTGAAGTGGGGTTGCATAGGATATTTTCCAGATGGTGGGAATTTTAGCTTATGCTATATTTCGATTGATTAGTATTGAGATGGGGTAAGTAATAGCATCAGCTGATTTTTGTAGGTACTTGGCAGGGAGTTGATCAGCAGACAGTGTTGTGGGTTTTAATTTTTTGATCAAGGTACGGATAAGTGAAGTGGTGACTGGTTGGAAGCTGAATGAGAGTTGGTTTTTAGGGGTGGCACCTTCAGAGCCGGGGGAGCTAGGAGGTAGTTGGCTAGCTAGGGCTTGAATTGTCTCAGTAAAGAATTGGTTAAATCTGTCTGAGAAATCCTCAGGGGGTTTATCAATGGTAGCAGTGGGGATAGGGGTTGAAGTTTGTCCAGGATGTAGTAGTTTATTTAAACCTCCCCAAAACTTCTGAGAGTTATTTTGATTTATTGTCTGTAAATTACAGTAGTATTGTTTTTTGTCTTGTAAAATGGATTTTTTAGTTTAATTCCTAGATTGCCTGTATTTAATGTGATCTTGGGGGTCTTTAGTAGTATGCCATAAAGCCCATGCTTTGTTTCTAAGTGTAATTTTGAGTTTGGACTCTTTAGAAAGCCATGGCGCAGTTTTTGCCTTTGTTCTTTTTGAGCGAACAGGTGCATGCGAACCAAGGATCTCAAGGAATTTGTTGTTAGAGTATACAGCTGCTTCCTCTAAGGGTAGGTGTTTTAGAATAGACCAATTACACGAGTTTAGTTCTTGTTGGAATTTGGTAGGGTCAATGTTTTTTTGTTTCTTACCATTCTGAATAAGGGCATTGGGGGTTAATGGCTTTGTGCTTAATTATTCAGATGAGAAGGTGATCTCTAAGGTCATCAGGGAGGGTCTCAGAGGTGTACAGTTGGGGGTGACTATTTATGAGTACCCAGTCAAGTATGCTTTCTTTTTGGTTAGATTTACCTATCCTGGCAGGGGTGGTTATAATTTGGGTAAATGCATGCAGGTTAATATGGGTGGTTGGGGATTCTGAGGAACAGGTGCACCAGTCTATGTTAAAATCTCCAAGTAGTAGGGTTTCTTGGGGGTAGTGACATGATAGTCAGTGAAGGGTATCTTCAAGTGTAGATATACTGTTACCTGGGGGAATGTACATACAAATGATATTGATACAATTATTTTTAATAAGTTGCAATTTGGTGGCAAGAATCTCTGAGTTATTAATCTGAGGTGGTTGTATAGCATCTATGGTGACATTCAACTTAGATTTATAAAGAACAGCTACCCCAACCCACCTTCCTGGAAACATGATCCAGCCTGTGTATGTTGTACCCAGGTGGTAACACTTCATTGTCTGTAGTGTTTGGTTTTAACCAGGTTTCAGATAAACAGCAAATCTCAGGGGACTGGACAGCCAGGAATGCATGCAGTTCATGTACCTTGTTATTAATGCTTCTAATATTGAGGTGACAGGCCAGAAGGTGAGTTAGTTGACCTATTAATTGTAGGTTTGTCGCTTGGATTACAAGTAGAGGGGGTATGTATATCTGAAGTGGATGAGCCAGGGTTAGGGTGGACATCACCACCAAGTGTGAGGTTAGGTCTATACCTAGTGATGAACTTCAGAAATTTGTTTATAAGTTTATGGTAGTGTTTGGGACTGATGTGTTGACAGAGTGAACAAGATGTTGGACAGGTCACGGTACTATAGGTATGGCTAAAGGTGGGAGGATTTACAGCTGTCGTGATAATATGGCCTTTTGGGACCTGAAATCCCATGAGAAACTGGTTTTCATACAAGGTAAGTAGGTATGGGGTGAACAAGAGGGGTAGTAAAGAGGAGTATATCATTATTTGTGATAAAGCTAGTGGGTTAAGGAACTGTTTTACCTGGTGATACAACACCAGAAGGTGGAGTTGCAAAATATAGGTACTGGAATGGGGGTGGAAGAATGCCAGATGAAAGCTAATAGGATCTAGTAAGAGGGGGAGTGGCTACGGCATTTGCCTATACTCAATGCTTGCAAAGTAAGTATTTTATGTAGTGTAGTTTATTGGATAATTTTTACTTAAGGGTTACAACACATTTTATTTAAGAAATATAAAACTTTTGCAGGATTCTCAATGCCAGATTACACTACTGATAGTTAAACTACTGTGTTGGAGTGGAACTAACTGTTTACACTGCCACTAGATAGACTATATAATAGCACCTGTGTGTTAGCCAATTCTTAGGTTCATAGATTCATAGGTTCATAGGTAGGTACTGGGCTATCGGCCTGAGGGCCTTTGTAAGCCTAGCCAACAAGGTTTCCTGGCTTATGCCACCCAAGAAAGTTATTTTCCTGTGCCACTGTTGAGCAGAGACACAGAAGTGATCCCCAGGGTGTATTTCCTATTTCCCATGCACTCAACACGATTTTTCTTGAAGAGTGCTAATGAAGAACTTTGCTTGACATAGATGGGTAGCCTGTTCCAGAGTATGGGAAGTCTCTGGGACATGAATCTATCCCTCCAGCATGTCCTGTTTATTGTGGTGACAAGGTTTAGGTCCCTAGATGGTGTAGCTTGGAGGGATTGGGATTTCTTTCGGTGTAGCATGTCCAAGAGCTCTGGGTTTGACATAGCTTTATATGTTAGGCAGAGATCACGTAGGTGATATGCTACGGAGTAAAGCTGGAGTTTTTTTAGATGGTCAGTGTAGGGCATCTGTTTGAAGTCAGTAATCCTCTTTGTGAGGTACTTCTGTGGCATTTCTAGCTGCTGCAGATGTCTTGTGAGGTACATTCCAAAAGAGGCACTGTACTCTATAATAGGGTCTAATGAGTGTCGAGTAGAGGTGAACAATGACCTCTTTTTTCCTGGATGAGAACCCTTTTATGATGAGGTGTGCCACATAGAAGGACTTCCTGACTACTGTGGCGATGTGACTATCAAAGGGCAGACTACTGTCCACCTGGGTCCCAAGGTCTCTTATCACACATTTGGTGTTAAGTAGACTGCTGTCTATGTAGTAGTTCATGGGTACAGAGTTTTGGTAGCATTAAGGGTGTAGGGATTTATTTTCCAGTGCTAGGACACAGGTCAGTACGTTACATTAATTTATTACATCCAAAACATTTGAGAACATTAACCTTTAGCAGTCACTAGGACTTAGTGACTGTTGGAAAGGCTTCCGCTTAACATGCAGGTGAGGAGGTTATTGAGCGCTGTTCAAGAGGTTGTGGAAGGGGGGGGTGTACCTAAAAGAACACAGTGGTTAGTATCTCCCTTCAGAGACCATTCTATGTATGCTATAACAACAGGTTCAGACACATTAGAGTTGTATCAAGGTGGTGAAATGCCTTCAGTTTATGCAGTGGCCCTTTTGTCTGTTAAACTTGTAATTTAGACACTATATTGAATTGTCCCGCTATCTCTACTTAAATAGATTACTCAGTATCCCTAACAGTAGTATCATGGTACAATTGTTCACAAAAACATAGCATTGCATTCAACAATTTAAAAAGAAAATACTGTGTTTCCAACTAGTACGAAGCAGGTAATCTAGATTACTTGCATTATTTATCAGTAAGCATACTTAGTCCAAAGGCTATTGCTCGTTCCAACAGTACAGATCAAATCACATAGCACAAATGCAGTTTTTAGCCATGTATATCGATCTAGCACGTCAGCTCTAGTCAGATAATAAACATGCAATTCTTAGCCAGTTATAGCAGACAAGCCAGTGTTTTTGCTAGGAAATAGGTACAACAGTATCAGAAATAGTCCTTATGCAGTTGAATTACATTCTGCATTAGGAGAAAGTCCTCCGGCTAGGTCCTAGGATACTGGAGCTTTGACAATGGTGGTTGTAGTGAGGGAGTTTAGTAACCTTGGTTCATTCATAGGAGGAGGGAGGGACCAAACCAGATAACAATGGGGCTAAACCAGATAACAAAATGCCTGTACCCAGTATGTGCAAAATAAGTATTTTATGTAGTGTAGTGTAGTTTATTGAATAATTTTTACTTAAGGGTTACAAGCGGTTTTATTTAAGAAATATAGAACTTTTTCAGGGTTCTCAATGCCAGATTACACTACTGATAGTTAAACTACTGTGTTGGGAGTGGAATGAACTGTTTACACTGCCACTAGATAGAGTATACACTAGCAACTGTGTGTTAGCCAATTCTTAGAATAGTTTTGGTAGCATTAAGGGAGTAAGGATTTATTTTCAAGTGCTAGGACCCAGGTCGGTAGGTTACATTCATTTATTACATCCAAAACATTTCAGTATATTAACCTTTTGCAGTCGCCGGGACTTAGTGATTATTGTAATGACTTTCACTTAACATGCAGGTGAGTAGGTTATTGAGCGCTGTTCAAGAGGCTATGAAAGGGGGTGTTAGGAGAAAGTCTGTCGGCTAGGTCCTAGGATACTGGAGGTTTGAAAAAACTTGAGTATGTGTGTGATTTGTTGGATCCAGGCACCCAACAGACAGCTGACAATAATCTTCGCCTTGTCTAGACGGGTGAGTGGGACATTTGTATGTCTCACTATAGAGTCGACTATAACCAAAAATTTGGTTTAGATGTGCTTTGCCTTAGGGGCTTATTTGGTGAGACACTTGTGCTTGTGGTTTTATTTGTCTTGAGAGCTGCATGTACTGTATTAGGTATAGCATGTTTGTGTTTCGAAGGTCTCTGGTGTTTAGGTAAATTTCTGGTGAGTACTTCTGTGCATGATGGATTATGTGTTGAGATCATGGTTTGTGCTGGAGGTGTAGTATATGGGCTGACAATCTGTTCAGTGTCACTGTTCTGTGAACAAGACAGCAAGGATTGCAAATTCTTAGTGTATACGTATCTCGCACAAATTGAGCTTGAGTGGTTTAGGAGTAGTGGGTTGTCAGTGTACATGAGTCAATTGCTAAGCTGCCTCAGGATACCCATGTCAATGGCGGGAGAAATGGAGGAGAACTGACCATCCGTAATACTATGTGTTCATAGGCTCATAGGTTGGTATTAGTCTATTGGCCCTAAGGCCTATACAAGCCTAGCCATAACAATTCCCTGGCTATTTCTTCCCACACTATTTACTTCCCTAGAAGTAATTTTGCTTACTTTAATGGGGAAGGATGTGGTTTAATTGGGGGCTTAATGATGGGTCTATACCACTGGGGCTCTCAAGTGGTGCAAGACTATTAGGGATTAGGAGATTACAGTTAAAGTGGCAAATGCTGTAGAAATTCCAGCTGAGATGCTCTCCAAGCAGCTAAGCACATTTCAAGGGACTCCTCAGTTGGCAGCTTCTAAGGGAAAATAAATCTACTTTGGCTTTTGCATCTATAACCGCCAATGGTTACCTCCACTGCACGGTGCTGCGCAAAGGTGCGCTATATGGAAACAGATGCTTTGGATTGCTCAGATGAAGATAGTAGAGCAGTGGCGGGTTGCCAAGATCTGTGGGGCTGTGTTAAAACAGGCAGAGACCTGTGCAAAAGTGTGGCTTATGTAGCAACTGTGAGAAACCTTTTTTTAAAACAAGTTAAGCAATTTTCAGACAAGCTAGCCAATGGAAATGCTCAGTACTGAGCTTTATTCCAACAATCTCCTACTCAGATGGGTACTTTGCTACACATAAGGGTGCAGGGGGCCTTCTTACTGTAAGATGCCTACTTTAGTGCTCAGATAATGCCAAACAGTCTAGATTCAGGAAAATATGAATCTAGCCTGTGCTATAAAATACACAAATACTAGAAAATACAAAGCACAGGAAAAACAGTCTTGAACAGCAAAGTTAAAACAGTGAAATAGCAAAACAGTTAAAATGGCTAAAAAAAAAACAGTTTAAAGTAGGGGGCAGTTCAGTAATACACAATTTAAAAGTGTAGTACAGTGAATAAAAATACTTATTTTTCTGTATTTTCCAAAGAATGCCTTGGATTGTATTTTGATTCACTCAAGAGATAAGAGAGAGCACACCAGTCCTAGATCAGCTCCTGTAAACTGAGCACAGGTCCTTACAAATGTGCTGCCTAAATACAAGCTAAGTTAAGCAATTTTCAAAAAAGCTGGCCAGTAGAAATGTTCAGTACTGAGCCTTATTCCAACAGTCTCCAACTCAGACGGGTCCTTTTCTACACTCTACTGCTATAAGGGTGCAGGAGGCCCTCTTAATGTAAGATGGCTGGATTTATTCCTCAGATAATGCCAAAGAGTCTGGATTCAGTAAATCTGAATCTAGCCTATGCTATAAAATACAAAAGCACTAAAAAACACAAAGTGCAGGAGGAAAAACAGACTCAAACAGCAAACAGTTGAAACAATGAAACAGAAAAACATCTGAAAACAGTTTAAAGTAGGTGGCAATTCAATAATACACGGTTAAGAGTGCAGTTAGTGAATACAAATTCTTATTTTTCTGTATATTTAAAGGGTGCCTTCAGTTTCATTTGGATTCACTCCAGAGATCTGCTCTCCATTTCTGTTTACATCTTTTCATCCTCCTTTAGATCTCCCACTGTACACCACTCTTCCTATTCTTTCAATACACACCTGATAGCGTAAACCTCTACCCTAGTTACTATCCCATCCCACCCCAACTACTCTCTCTTTTCCCTGTCTATTTTTTTCTTTCTCCCTATCCATAACCTAGCTATTTTTCATCCAGACTCAGCACAAGATGGCACAACAGGTACCTACTCTAGCACATTCATATGTTCAAGGCATATGCTAGGCTAACAAACACCAGGACATTTACAAGCCTAGTCATGCAACCCAACCCAATTTGATCCCCTTGAAAGATATGTACCTTAATCGGAGGTTATGAATGTTAGGAGGTTACTAAAAATGTATGTGTTGGGAAATGTTAGTTAGGGAATGTTTACTAATGACCTCTGTCTATAACAGACATGGGGGCCAGAGTTGGGATGAATTTGCAATTTCCTTTCCAACAGTCAGAATTATGTTTAACTAGGGTTAGGTGACGGACTCTGCTTCACATGGATGGAGAGCCTATTCCAGGGCATGGAGATCCTTTGAGTCACATAGTGTCTCTCCAGCATGTTCTATTTATGCTGCAAAATAATTTTCAAAGAGCCAGAGTCATAAGGGACATATTTAATAAATCCAAGCCCAAAAGACCCCCAGGATCAATGGTGGCCAACAATCAGGTCTGGGAGTCCGCAGCTGCAAGCACGGTCCTGCCAGGACCAGACACAAATCAGTCCCTCAAATCCTGGCTTTCCAAACCAACAAAATCCCATCAAATTTCTCAGCAAAAACAAAAACAAATAAATCTCAGAAGAAACACTACATGAAGATCTCAGTAAAAAAGCAGGGGTGACAAAAATGGCCGCAATTTTTTTACATTTGCTAAATGCAGCTTTGCCCTCTAGTGAGCATAAAATAATAATGCAAAGGTAAATAACAATTACTCACCTATCAAAAGTAAAGTGCAATGGCAGTTACATGGAATTATCATTTCACTAAGCCCCCTCCAAGCCTGGTTTAAAAAAGTTCAATTTAGTGAAGTAGAAAAATAAAAATATACAACAGAGAGAGAGAGTGATCTATGTGTGTGTGCATATCTTTGTGTGAAAGAGAGAGAGAAAGAGAGATTTATGTGTGAGAGAGAGAGAGACTGAACAAGAGCGCAAGAGAGCGTGCTTCTCAAATTCTTTGCTCAAGAATTTGGGTTCAAAGAGGCTTTTCATCAACATCTAGTTTAATTGACTAACTGTAATCCTCAGCAATTTACCACTTCACTAAACACAACTTTTTAAACCAGTGTTAATATGTAAACTAAATGAAGCAGTGTAGGAAATATGGCAGATGTGTCACAGTTACAAATTACAATCAAATGTTCATGAGTCTAAAAGAAAATCAGTCTCGTGGATGGCTAAATGTGACGATGCAGGATGCAAATTTAAATTTTCACACTTTTATGAGGTTGCAGTGTGGACCTTTATTCAATGCTTATGTTATACTGTTGTTTAATGACACAACTCCTGTTGCAGAGTACAGAATATATTTTACTTAGATTTACTAGCACAAAAAAGACATATTACACAAGCATTGAAAAGTTAATTAAACATGTACCTGTGTGTACATATCGTTAAACAAATCTCAGTTTTGTGATAACTCACTGTAATAATTTCACTGTATTTACACTTGTTTTTGTACATTTGGAGCTTTTCTCCCAGGGCCTCCGCTGAAAATGGACCTGTATTCAGTCAGACTTTCTCGGTTAACAAATGTAAAATAAATAAATAAATAAAAATGTGTTTTAAATATTTCAGCAGGACTTCTGTTGTAGGATATTCACTTTAAAAGGCATATTCAAGTTTGGGCACAAATAAATAATTGTAAACGTGCATAGGCATGTATACAAATGTACATGCATACAGACATAAACAGATTGTTGCAGGATATTTCTGTGTATGAGTGCATCAGATCCCCATATACTGAGAAAGACAATCTAAGGTTTATGCAAGTATTTTTTGGTTTATTTCATATAGCATTTTTAAATGTAAAGGGCTTCATAATGGAAATAAGAGTTGCTTCTACAGGTTAATATTTTTTTTTTAACAAGACTTAAACCACATGCAAATTGTGCATCTACAGTGTGTTAGAATATTTATTTTATTATTTATTATTTTGCATTTGTTTACCGGGATAGTCTGACTGGACACATGTCCATTTTCTGTGGAGGCCTGGGGTGAAAAGCTCCACATAAACAAAACAGTGGTATATATAACATTTATACAGAATGTTATTTATACAAGAAGAGATTTTATACATTATTTGTACAAGTAAAATGGAACTAATTACATAACAGTTGTATATGATTTATCATTTACACATAGTAATAAGGCATTTGAATGGGGCGGCCACGGTGGTGCAGTGGTTAGCATTGCCACCTCACAGCAAGAGGTTCTCCGGTTCGATCCCCGGCTGGGGTGCCTTCTGTGCGGAGTCTGCATGTCCTCCCTGTGGTCGCGTGGGTTTCCTCCGGGTGCTCCGGTTTCCTCCCACATCCCAAAGACATGCTTCAGGTGGATTGGACACTCTAAATTGGCCCTAGGTGTGTGTGTGAGTGTGCCTTCTGTGGAAGGTTGGGCGCCGGGCTGGCAACTCGACACTGTAAAACTCCACTGCCAATTAATGTGCGGACAAGGTGATCCGCTGTGGCGACCCCTAACCGGGAAAAGCCGAAAGAAGAAGAAGAAGAAGAAGAATAAGGCATTTGAATAGAAGAGGGAAGATCGATGCAGAAGAAAGTCACAGTTTTGGTTTGTACAAGAGAGATTAGTTAGGAGAGTAAGGTTACACTTTGGTACGCAGTTTGCATGTTTACATTTCCAGGAGTTATATATTAAGGGACATCCAGGATTGTTAGTAGTGACACATCCATGTTAGACTTGATTGGGAAAAATAAAGGAGTAGTCACTAGTAACTTTGAGAGATAAGTGATTTAGTCTGGAGTATTACAAGGACATAGCCATTTGTTTTGTGAGTGAGTTTTTAATTTTGATTTAAACTAACAGAGGGTTGGAACAGATGACATTTCATAAGGTAGTGAATTTATAAATGTGATTTATACAGACTGCATTTGTTGACAGAAACATTATCAGCAAGTGGGTTATATTTTTACACTGACATTTTGCTGGAGCATTCTAGTTACACACAATAATTACAGAGCTTTAAAACACCAGAATATTAAATTATGCCAATTTGTATAGTCATAGACCAGGTTGTTTAAAATGTTATTGCCAAGGAGGAGGAAATATGCAAGTGTAAATTCCCAAGTGCACGAAATGTTCTTTTGGTGAAAGTCCTTTTGACTAAATTCACATTTAATAAACTGGAATCAGCAAATGATTCAACTAATCAGCATTACAAGAGGGACAGGTGTTTATGTATATATATATATATATATATATATATATATATATATATATATATATAGATAGATATATATGTATATATATATATATATATATCTATATATATATATATATATATATATATATATATATATATATATATATATATATATATATATGTGTGTGTAGGGTTTCAAACACAGTCATGTTCTACAGGGTGGAGATGTAAAGACAAGACAGGCATGTCTGTAGAATCACTTAAAGGGTAATTATGTACTTTTGTAAGTTCAACTTCTTGCATATACATATTTACTAAAGTGGAGGCTACACCATGCATGCTTTTGCTGTGTCTCTCTCATAAATCCGGAATATTCTTGTGGTTAGCAACTCTGTCAGTCACTTCTTAATGCACAATATTTATACATTTATAAATGACACTCCTGTGTCATTTACCCTTGTTTACATTTGTCTCCACCTTCATTTTAACTAATGTTTCTCATTTCACTGTCATTATGGGCTCTTCAGCATAGCATGCTAGATGGAACATTTTACAACCTACCATTATCACACTTTATAAGTTCCACGGCCACCTCCTCCCTTCACATGGCCAGTCATCACATAAATTTGCCTACCACAAAGCACAAAATATTTTTGAATCTCAGGGTTAGGTGTAAAGGATAGATTTTTATATGCAAAACATTAATTTAGAGACTTATTCACTATACCATTCTGACTTAATAACTTCTTGCCTCTAAAAGAAACATATGCCTACATAGCTAATATTACCTAACATATCTTAATATCTTAACAGCATGACATTACTTCTACAAATATAAGTTTAAATCAAAACACTGAATATTTGAGTAGTGTCCTCATATCTTTCAAGAATTACCTCTGCACACAGGTTACACCATCTGTCTGTAATGACTTAAATACAATGTCCTCGTAAATGCTTTCTTGGGGGGGTGGGAATCATCTTGTCACTAACAACTCAATTAAAATTTTACTATATTTGCCAAATGCTAAATAGTATACAGTATTAATCAAAGTAGGCAATCAAAATCAGAGTGCATTAAGCAAAATGGAGCATTGAACAACAGTGTACAGGGAACAGCAAATTCAGACACACTTATGGTGCAAAACACTCTAGTGGTAAAAATTAAGTGTATGTACTCCATGTAAATACTGCATAATGACATGCAAATGGATATAATTATGATTGAATATGATTTTATCATTAGTAGCCCTGCAATATGAGGCAAATACTTAAAAACAGCAAGTTACTGAAAACAAGATATGTTGATTTGTACTGCTAGCTGATACATACACACACACACACACACACACACACACACACACACACAACTGTATGCTTCTTGAGAAATCTAACCAATTTCCAGTTCAAGCTAGGCTAAGACTTCTTATCAGCTCATGTTATTTAAAATAGTGTTAATAGGCCCATAACCCCTCCCACCCACACAGATGCGCTTACATCAAAACTGCAGATTAGAGACATTTGTAATGTCATTGAGCCAGGATGAATCCATCACACTAGTCTGACCTAGGTTTAAAGCTGACAGAGGTGAAAAAGCCCTATCCAGACCTGGACAGCTGTTTGGAACCGTTTATCCCCTGAGATAAGAAAGGAGCCAAACCTGAAATTATATAAGGACCGACATAAACAGCATTTACTGAGTGAATCAAAATATGCTTGCTTTCAAGGGAGTGGATAAAAACTAAAAAACATGATTTTTCTTGGTACATATATCTGCTGTATCTGCCCAGATTTGTTACCTTGAAAAAGCCTTTTTTCTCTGTGTTCTATTTCTATATTGTGAAGGCTGCCAGCCTAGCTAGACAGGATTTTATACATAATTCTGTCATTTTAAAATATGAATGTTGAATTACAGACTTGTTTTTTTAATTGAAAGAAAATACTGTGAAATGTTGAACTACAAGCTTGTTTTCTTAAATGAAATGATATGCTGCGAAATGTTGAACTTATAACAATGTAGCAACATTGCCCTCTGCTGTAAAAAAAGCTAAGTCAAGCATTTCTTGTCTGTCCCTTTAAAATTAGAATTTGGAGTCGATGATTCTGGAGTGAAGCATCCTGCCTATTGTTTTAACTTAAGGAATAATTACTGGAGTTTACATATGGAATGTCTTTTATTGATGTAGTTTCCTTCAGGTGCAAGATAACACTTATGTAGTTTCTGTTAGCCTGGAAACACCAGGAACGTATGAAATGATGTAATGGGAACAAGGACTGCAATAACAATTTAAACAGAGAGAATCAGAAGGCATTAAGCATTTTTTGTCTTGACCATCCAACTCACAGCACTGTCTTGCTCTATATGTAAGTTATCTTAGACTTGTGTTTTCTTTTAGAAATAGCTAGAAACTAGAAAGATTAGACTGTGTTTTTCTGTGATGTCAGAAGTACTACTGAATTATTTTAAGTACTTCTCTGTGATTGCTGAACTCTTGACTAACAATGTATATTAGGAAGTATTGTCTTGTGTTTTTATTATTTATTATTAAATATTTTTAAACTTTCAACTATGGCTGTTTTGTGTAGCGATAAGTTAAGCTCTAAGAGTACATTGCATGTATATAAGGATTCATTGATTCATTGATTAGTATTAGGCTGACTGTCCTCGGGGGCCATTTTAAGCCTAGCCATTTACCCCATGTGAGAATCAAACCCTGTACCTTGTGTTTCTAAGGTAAGCACCTTAACCATTACACCAACCTCCCAGCCCCTTACACCAACCTCCCACCCCCTGGGTGGAATCCTGTACCAAGTCAATCTAATAAGCCTTGACTGTTTAGTCATACTACCAATTGGATAATAATATTGCACAGTAATAATTGGACACCCTTTTAAGGGCCTTTGAGTAGCTGATAAATATTAGCTGGGTGGTGGCAGGATTTCTACTGTATAGCCTGGATAAAAGGGGCACAGCTGGAGAACCTGTGCCAGCCTTCCCCAGACGTGCCTGTGTGGTGGTATAAACTCTTATCTCAAAGTGTGTGTGTGTGTGTCAGCTACTTGGGCAGGGACATGAAGCACTGGTTGGACAGAGAGGGTGCTGGAGATTTTAGCTTGCCCAGCTGGCTGATATCTGGACCCTATAGCTGTGCCAGTGGGGAGTCTTATTAGGGACCTGGAGAGCAAGGGAGCGACCTGACCTGGACTGACTGTGATCTCTGTGTGCTCTTAAGGGAAATTGCACTTTACTGTGTGTATTTGTTATCATTTCCTCATATATGAGATGCCCTCTCTGGAGTTAGTGGTGTGGACTGAGGCTCCTTGATTGCTGGGCCAATGCAGGCGTCACATATATGTTTTGATGTGATACACTTTTTGCCATCCTCACTGAAACTTGCAATCTCTGTATACATTGGTTCTGTTGTAAATATTGTTGAAACCTGCAATATTTTATGCTTTGGTTGTCTTGTAAATGTTGTTAATTAATTTATAATATGATACCTTCTCTGTAATTTAATAGGTTCATAGGTTCATAGGATGATACTAGGCTATTGGCCCAGAGGCCCTTATAAGCCTTGCCAAGAATTTCATCCATTGTTCCCATAAAGTAATTACCTGTTTCCTCTGTCCAGAAGGGACACAGGTGGGATCCCAGGGGTGTATTTTCTGTTTCACATCCAGTCATCCAGGTTCCTCATAAAGAGGGCTAGAGAGGTACTGTGCTTGACATGGAGAGGGAGTCTATTCCACAGATGGGGGAGTCTTTGAGACACAAATCTATCTCATCAGCAAGTTCTGTTAATGTCACAGACCTGGTTAAGGCCTTGCGTGCGGGTTGCATGAGTGGAGTTTGACTTAAGGATATGCAGCAACTCAATCAAGGCTGGGTCTGAGATAACCTTGTATGCCAGACACAGGTCACCTCTGAGTTGTCTGTACAAGACTGAGTAGGGGGACAGGACTTTTAGCTTTACATTTATTTTCTATGTTTTTTGCTTCAATGGGTTGGAGTCGTGGCTGAAAAGGGACAAAAGACCACTTCACTTACCTGGTTAACATACAGTACTAAAGACAATAAACAAACATCCTAATATGAGCCATTGCATATAGAAACTTGTGCAGTGATCCACGGTGCTCAGCTTATCTAGACAGCATTTTTTTCTCACTGAGTAGGTGTATGACACAAAGTACGACACTAAGAGTAGTATCTGCTTTAGCTGCTCAACATATGTTTGAAGATGCATTGGGAGACAGTATCCATGATGTCATTTGCCACAACCCTTTGCATTACAGAAAAGTCCATCAGCAGCTGAGATAACATTACCTCCATGACTGGGACATAATTGACCACTACTGTCTGGAAAATGACATCATACAGGAGGTAATAAATGTGTGCAGTCCTCTCAGGTTGTCAAACAGGTTAAGTGTATTGCCTAACCAAGTGGGCACAAAAGATTTTATACTATATAACTGATGTTGCTACAGGGATCTTTCAACATCTGTCGTGGTAGATACTAGGTGTTTCACAAGTGTCAGTGTCACAACTCTACATGTAGAGAAATATATATGCTTTCTGTTTCTTGGTTCCCTATCAGTTGATCAGGTTTTCAGAAACTGGAACTCCATATGGTCAAGACCATATGATCGAATTTTTGAAAACTCAAAGCTTTTGAATAGAGATCGCTGTACAGTGAGGATCAGGAAATTTACCCTTTTCCTCACTATAATGCAATCTCAGAGTTGGTATATATAATTTGCAGGGGATATATGGGGTTCAGGGGGCTTTCCTTCCTGAAAAAATAAGGTAGATTTATCTTTTTTTTTTTCATGTTCAAGTTTTCAGAAATTCGATCATATGGTCTTATCAATATTTTCTTCGACTTTCCAAAAAGTCAATCATCTGATAACATAGACCCTGTTTCTTGGTCAGGAGTATACAGAACCACCAAGCTTTGGGTATTCTATGACACACTTGGTATTCATGAGTGCGTCTGTGCTGCTGACTAAGAAGGCACCACCAACCAGGAATGAACACGAACCAATAAAGGATCCAAAAACAGTTTATTCCACAAATGCTAGTACAGTTCCAACATGTTTTCATCATCAACTTCCTCAGTGAATGAAAAGCAACCACTGAACAACCCTATATATACACAATCCTATTAACATCAATTAAATCAATTCTTAAAACAGTTAATCAATTAGTTAATTATTCTAAAATGAACATTTTCACAAAGTAAAATTCGTACATTTAATAATTTAATTAAAACCACATCTAATAGTCACACCAATTTTAGAATTCATCCAAAACTTTTAATAAATAAAATAAAATAAAATAAAATAAGAATAAAAACATTTGATTCAATCTTTTAACTTGTAATATAATGTGTTTGTCTCCATCATGTGGTGAAACTAAATATGGCATTTAAATTAATAAAAAATGTATATACATAATCTGTATAAAAGCTTGTAAGAATGAGTTTAAATGATTATTTTGAATTGACTTTAAATGAATGTTTTCACTACATCCTATATATATTAAATTAATGAAACAGTGAAAGAAGTTAAAGTTTGGCAGATCTAATTTTAAGTACAGGTGCAAGAGATACCATTTCATTAAGACCTGGAGGTCTACTAGAATCCAACACAAGTTGCCAATAAAGCTCCCTATACTCAACAAGTGTTTCCCACATACCACCCCTTGGACTCATCTCAACCACTTCCAAAATAAAAAATTGAAAGCCAGATGTTTTACAAGTGGTGGTGTGCTTATATAGTACATTTTTCTCATTTTTTGTTCTTATTTCATATAGATGCTCGTAGATCCTCTGCTTTAATTTCCTTTCACTTTTCCCAATGTAAAATGATTCACATACCCTGCAAGTTGCTATGTAAACAATCCCTTTGGTGTTACAGTTAGTATAAGTATTCAACATTAATTTCTTTTTCCTAGAATTTAAATAAATAAAGTCTCCTGTTGATAAAAATGTACAATAATTGCAACACCCACATTTATATAAACCCTTCTTCTCTTTTTTACCACTCAATATATTACCTTGATCTGAGCCCCTCTCTAATATATTTTTAATGGTGTTACCTTTTCTGTATATGTAAACCAGTTCTTTTTCAAAAATATACTTCAAGTCTGAAATTTTCGAAAAGTTGTTCCATTCTTTGTCAAAGATTTTCTTGATGCCTGTAGAATTACCGTCGTAGGTTGTAATCAAACTAGATGTGTAATCTTCTTTTGGTTTGGTTACTTCTTTTGTTCCATCCAAGATTTGAGTTTTACCTAAAATAGGGGCAAATCTATGATTTCTGTTTTTACACACTTCTTCTGAAATTTTATCAAAAAATTCCCCAGGATATCCTCTGTTTAAAAACAGTTCTCTGAGTGTTCTTACTTCACTTAAAAACACCTCATCTTCAGAGGTCATCCTGCTTAACCGTACTAACTGTCCCTTTACCACCCCTTTTTTCTGATGTCGTGGATGGGAACTAGTATAGTACAAATAAGAGTTGGAAAAGATTTCTTTCCTGTAAACCTTAGATGCAAAATGACCATAGTTTTTGGTAATGTGAACATCAAGGTAAGTTAACAACAAAAATAAAAATAAAAAGACCTGCTACACACTTTGCCGCAAATGGCAGCAACTGTGTAAAAGCCAGAGTATGTAAAAAATAATAAGTAAGTTGGTGTCTGCTCCTGTTGACTTGTCAAGCCAAAAAGCGATGAAAAAATAAACCAAGTTACCTAGGTTAGTAATTAGTCCCGGTCTGTTCAAACCAAAAAAATATGGTATCCGTTCCTGTTAACTTGTCAAGCCAAAAAGCGATAAGCAGAAACAAGCCAAGTTACCTTAGTAATGATTAGTCCCGGTCTATTCAGACCAAAAGGAAATTTAGTGTCTGCTCCTGTTGACTTACGGTAAAACCAAAAGGCAAATGGCAAAAACAGACAAAGATTCTGCTATCGGTAGTTAGTCCCGGTCTATTCAGACCATAATCCAGCGAAAAATCTTGGTAAAATAAAAATTCTGCTGTCGTTGATTGTTCCCGGTCTATTCAGACCAAAACCCAGCAAGAAAGTAACCTGGTTAAAAGCTAATGCAAAGGTGAAAACGACTCAGCAATCAAATAGTGCTTGATATCAAACAACACAAAAAAATAATAAAAGTCGATTTATTGGATCCACAAATAAAAAAATGGTAAGCGCTTTCGCAACAAGTGCTTTTTCAAACCAATACATTTTCATTCAACCAACATGCCCATTTTATACTTAATTCATTGTAACTTAATGAGCAGAAGGAATTAGCCATTTAAAGAGATATACAATTGTACATCAACTCATGCATAAGCATACATTTAACAACCGCATAAAATGTAAACTATATAAACAATGTATGACATATGTAAAACTATGTATGAAATGATATCATAATACAAGAATATATAACATATCTAAAAAGAAATTTGAGATATGTAATATTAAAAGATATATAAAAAATGTGTGATGATATGAATTGATTTTATGTAATTTAATTTATTTTATTTTGATAGTGTAATTTATGAATGGAATATATATAAATATTGATTAATAAGAATGTGCAAAAATGAATAAAAAATATGATATATAAAAAATGTATATGTATATATAAAAATAATGTTGTTTAATAAAAATTGATATGTATGTAAAGAATATTAATACGCACATAGCAACAAATAAAATTTGTATATGTATATGTATGTATTAAAGATCTAATACGTGTGAATAGTTAGCTACATAAAAACCGCTAAAAAATGGGAATAAAAATGAAGCTTATATGATTATATATTGACATTATAAAATACACATGTCTAAGAATGACAGAAGAATTGAAGAATTAACAATGTGCTACATACATATTTAGGTTCATATTTAGGTTATATTCATTCTTAGACATGTGTATTTTATAATGTCAATATATAATCATATAAGCTTCATTTTTATTCCCATTTTTTAGCGGTTTTTATGTAGCTAACTATTCACACGTATTAGATCTTTAATACATACATATACATATACAAATTTTATTTGTTGCTATGTGCGTATTAATATTCTTTACATACATATCAATTTTTATTAAACAACATTATTTTTATATATACATATACATTTTTTATATATCATATTTTTTATTCATTTTTGCACATTCTTATTAATCAATATTTATATATATTCCATTCATAAATTACACTATCAAAATAAAATAAATTAAATTACATAAAATCAATTCATATCATCACACATTTTTTATATATCTTTTAATATTACATATCTCAAATTAATTTTTTAGATATGTTATATATTCTTGTATTATGATATCATTTCATACATAGTTTTACATATGTCATACATTGTTTATATAGTTTACATTTTATGCGGTTGTTAAATGTATGCTTATGCATGAGTTGATGTACAATTGTATATCTCTTTAAATGGCTAATTCCTTCTGCTCATTAAGTTACAATGAATTAAGTATAAAATGGGCATGTTGGTTGAATAAAAATGTATTGGTTTGAAAAAGCACTTGTTGCGAAAGCGCTTACCATTTTTTTTATTTGTGGATCCAATAAATCGACTTTTATTATTTTTTGGTGTTGTTTGATATCAAGCACTATTTGATTGCTGAGTCATTTTCACCTTTGCATTAGCTTTTAACCAGGTTACTTTCTTGCTGGGTTTTGGTCTGAATAGACCGGGAACAATCAATGACAGCAGAATTTTAGTTTATTTTTTACCAAGCTTATTTTTCGCTGGATTATGGTCTGAATAGACCGGGACTAACTACCGATAGCAGAATCTTTGTCTGTTTTTGCCATTTGCCTTTTGGTTTTACCGTAAGTCAACAGGAGCAGACACTAAATTTCCTTTTGGTCTGAATAGACCGGGACTAATCATTACTAAGGTAACTTGGCTTGTTTCTGCTTATCGCTTTTTGGCTTGACAAGTTAACAGGAACGGATACCATATTTTTTTGGTTTGAACAGACCGCGACTAATTATTAACCTAGGTAACTTGGTTTGTTTTTTCATCGCTTTTTGGCTTGACAAGTCAACAGGAGCGGACATCAAGGTAAGTTAGTTCATGTTGATTAAAATTGAAAGTAAACTCAAGAAAATCTGTAGTGTTGTTCACATATTCTACTAACTTATCAAAGTCTCCATGTTCGCCAATCCATAAAAAACATAAATCATCCAGAAATTGACCGTATAAAATCCAATAACCCTGGTAGGGTGAATTCAAAAGAGATTTATTTTCCCAGTAAATCATAATAATGTTAGCATATGTGGGAGCACAATGTGCCCCCATGGCTACTCCCTTTTCTTGTTTAAAATATTCACCCTGAAAGTATATATAATTGTTTTTCAAGACCGTTTCGATAAGGGTTAAAACAACTCTGAAGTCTTTGTGTGAGATTTTTTTGCTTTCAACCAACATTTCTTCAAACCATTCCATGCCTAGTTTGTGTGGTATACACGTAAATAAATCCAAAACATCAAGCGTACCAAATGCAATGCTGTCGCAAAACAAAGAAGGTTCCAATTTTCTCAAAAAATCCCAGGAGTCTACCAATACATTCTTGTTTCCTTCTAACACACATTTCAACTTTGAAGCCACAAACGTGGCTAGTGGTGCTGTCACAGATCCTTCTGCTGAGACAATGGGTCTAAGCGGTGGGTCCTGTGAGTTTTTGTGCACCTTCGGGATTCCAAATATGCATGGCACCTTTGGTTTCTCCACATGTAAAATCCTGTATGTTTCAAGGTCATTTGAACCTTCTAACAGTAGGTCATTTAATAACACTCTTATTCTTTTGTATGCAATGTTGATTTCATTGATAGATACTCTGGAATATTTGTCTGAGTCATTAAGAATGTCCATCATTTTCCCCTCATATTGAATACTATCCATTAATACCACCCCTCCACCTTTGTCGGGTTTCATAACCCTGACACTCCTGTTGTTGCTAATTTCCTTCAAAACATCCATTTCACTAGGAGTTAAATTGGGGTGTACATATTGATGGTTCAGGTTTGATCGTAGTTCTCTTTCCACTTTTAATTCAAAGTTTCTATGTTGTGGGTGCAATGGTGGGTTGAAAGTGCTTTTACGTTTCAAACATTAATTTCCAATGGTTATGTTTTTTCCATTAAAGAACAATTCTAAATTTTTCTTCCTAATGAATAGTTTTATGTCAACAAGTAACTTAAGTATATTAGTTCTTTGATTTGGAATAAAACCAAAACCTTTTGTAGATAAGTCAAAAAAAGATTTGTTAATGGAAACACTAGAAAAATTAAAAATGTTAAAATCCTTAAATGTCCATTTGTTACCTTCGTGTGTAAAAACATTCATTAATTCCAAGCCTGTCCTCTCCTCCACTGGGGCCTCCAGGCCCTCCCCATGTAGTTTTTTGAAAGTAGTCTACAGGTTCTTTATCCATTAGTCTTTCTGACCTTCTTAGTGGGGGATATTCAACCACATCATTGTCACTATCCCCAATCTCAGCCTCTTTACACACATTTTCATCAAAAGGTTCTTTACCCCATCTTCCATACCCCCTTTCCTGTGTTAATTTTGGTTTTGGGTAGTGGGTTTTATTCTTGTATTCATTTAAGTCTCTATCTACTTTGCCTAGTTTCCTGTCTAAAACTTCTTTACATCTAATTTCAACATCCTTTAATAATTTGTGGTACTTTTCATTCTCTAGTTCAACAATATACAATAAATCATGTGTAATCCCCTTATTAATATTGTTTATATCAATAAACAATTTCTCCATTTCCCTTTCATTGTTTTTGACAATTGCTCTCATAATGTCAAATCCACAATTGTCAAAAACAGAAATTAAATCGCTGAAAATCCGTACCATTGATAACATTGTTTGGGTACTTACATACCCTAAGACCCTTTGGTACTATTTTCAGTTGTAAACAGTGCTTCAAATATGAACAATCCATTTCCAACATTTTATATTTAAAAAGATAATGATCCAAGTCATTTAACATGGTATTGTAACTCACATTGGTGCTTGTGTTACACCGTTTAGAATTAAAGTCAAATTTAACATTTAAAAACTTGGATAGCCGAAATTCGCTACCTGAAAGTACTCTGTCCCTTTCTGCTGATAAACGCGAACCTCCTCGCTTGTCTCCACCTCTCGTTGTTTCTTTGTTGCCCTCAGTAGTGTTGAGAATAGTAAGGCAGGGAAAGTCGTCCAAACTACTTTTGGCAACAACTGTTCCGTTTTCCCCTCGTTCACTGCCTTCATTAGGCAACATTTCTTTGCATGAGATACCAACTGCAGGCACATTGCATTGCTGAGCCTCTTCCTGGTTCCCAGGTATCGGTGGTGATGATAACAGCGTAGCTAGAGATTGGCTGATGGGAGTCAATAGTGCTACCAGCTGTGTCAACTGACCGATAAGTTTACGAATCTCTCCTGTTTCAGATCCTCTGAAGGTGTTGTCCATGCCAGCCCTGGATTCCATAACAAACTGATAACCAAAAGCAGGGACCAATGGTGCAAAAACAACCAAGAAACGAAAGAAGGCACCACCAACCAGGAATGAACATGAACCAATAAAGGATCCAAAAACAGTTTATTCCACAAACGCTAGTACAGTTCCAACACGTCATCAACTTCCTCAGTGAATGAAAAGCAACCACTGAACAACCCTATATATACACAAACCTATTAACATCAATTAAATCAATAAACCAATTCTTAAAACAGTTAATCAATTAGTTAATTATTCTAAAATGAGCATTTTCACAAAGTAAAATTCGTACATTTAATAATTTAATTAAAACCACATCTAATAGTCACACCAATTTTAGAATTCGTCCAAAACTTTTAATAAATAAAATAAAATAAAATAAAATAAGAATAAAAACATTTGATTCAGACAATCTTTTAACTTGTAATATAATGGATTCAGGGGGCTTTCCTTCCTGAAAAAAATAAGGTAGATTTATCTTTTTTTTTTTTTTTTTTTTCACGTTCAAGTTTTCAGAAATTCGATCATATGGTTTTATCAATATTTTCTTTGAGTTTCCAAAAAGTCAATCATCTGATAACATAGACCCTGTTTCTTGGTCAGGAGTATACAGAACCACCAAGCTTTGGGTATTCTATGACACACTTGGTATTCATGAGGGTGTCTGTGCTGCTGACTATACCTACTATTCTACTGAGTCTCTACCTATTCTATGCATATTGCCTAAAAACATATCTCTATACTCTGTTTCCTACAGATTGTTGAGAGGTGATCTATGCCTGGCATACAAGGCATCCTAGTATCCAACTCTGATGGACCTTTTGTACTATTTTCAGTTGTAAACAGTGCTTCAAATATGAAAAATCCATTTCCAACATTTTATATTTAAAAAGATAATGATCCAAGTCATTTAACATGGTATTGTAACTCACATTGGTGCTTGTGTTACACCGTTTAGTATTAAAGTCAAATTTAACATTTAAAAACTCGGATAGCCGAAATTCGCTACCTGAAAGTACTCTGTCCCTTTCTGCTGATAAACGCGAACCTCCTCGCTTGTCTCCACCTCTCGTTGTTTCTTTGTTGCCCTCAGTAGTGTTGAGAATAGTAAGGCGGGGAAAGTCGTCCAAACTACTGTTGGCAACAACTGTTCCGTTTTCCCCTTGTTCACTGCCTTCATTAGGCAACATTTCTTTGCGTGAGATACCAACTGCAGGCACATTGCATTGCTGAGCCTCTTCCTGGTTCCCAGGTATCGGTGGTGATGATAACAGCGTAGCTAGAGATTGGCTGATGGGAGTCAATAGTGCTACCAGCTGTGTCAACTGACCGATAAGTTTACGAATCTCTCCTGTTTCAGATCCTCTGAAGGTGTTGTCCATGCCAGCCCTGGATTCCATAACAAACTGATAACCAAAAGCAGGGACCAATGGTGCAAAAACAACCAAGAAACGAAAGAAGGCACCACCAACCAGGAATGAACACGAACCAATAAAGTATCCAAAAACAGTTTATTCCACAAACGCTAGTACAGTTCCAACACGTTTTCGTCATCAACTTCCTCAGTGAATGAAAAGCAACCACTGAACAACCCTATATATATATACAAACCTATTAACATCAATTAAATCAATAAATCAATTCTTAAAACAGTTAATCAATTAGTTAATTATTCTAAAATGAACATTTTCACAAAGTAAAATTTGTACATTTAATAATGTAATTAACACCACATCTAATAGTCACACCAATTTTAGAATTCATCCAAAACTTTTAATAAATAAAATAAAATAAAATAAAATAAGAATAAAAACATTTGATTCAGACAATCTTTTAACTTGTAATATAATGGGTTCAGGGGGCTTTCCTTCCTGAAAAAATAAGGTAGATTTATCTTTTTTTTTTTTTTTTTCACGTTCAAGTTTTCAGAAATTCAATCATATGGTCTTATCAATATTTTCTTTGAGTTTCCAAAAAGTCGATCATCTGACAACATAGACCCTGTTGGTCAGGAGTATACAGAACCACCAAGCTTTGGGTATTCTATGACACACTTGGTATTCATGAGGGCGTCTGTGCTGCTGACTATACCTACTATTCTACTGAGTCTCTACCTATTCTATGCATATTGCCTAAAAAACATATCTCTATACTCTGTTTCCTACAGACTGTTGAGAGGTGATCTATGCCTGGCATACAAGGCATCCTAGTATCCAACTCTGATGGACCTTTTGCATATCCACAAAATGAATAGCATTAGAGTTACTTGATCTAGGGATTTAAACGTTGCTTGTGACATAAATAGAACACTTTGGAGGGACAGGTATGTGACTCAGAGAATTCTCATTCTCTGGAACAGGCTTCCTAGTCATGTATAGCAGAGCTCTTCACTAACTCCATAAAACAGAAACCCAGAACAGTGGATGGAAAATCAGAGATATACCCCAAGTCTAGCACCTATGTCTCTAATGGACAGGGGCAGCCTGTAAATCTTGCCTTGGCTTGCATATAACCTTTAAAATAACCTCTAAGGTAAATAAACTTGTAGGGTACAACTTGGATGCTTATCTAGGCTTGTAAAGGCCCCAGTGGTGATTAAGCTAGTATGCACCTTGGAAACTATGATCATATATGAGTCCAGTATATCATCCAAAATGGCGTTCCCTCCATTCACAGCCAGGTGGTATATACTTCACAGGGTATTATATACAATGTGTCTGTGCACATCCCCATATCTGGCTTCTTATATAGCATTTGATAAGTTGACTTCCTACAAGGTCATCTTGTGGGTAGGTGCATAAATTGCCAACCATAGAGGCCATGAATGTCCAGCTGCATAAACACAGTCAGTAGACCACTCATAATGGTGTTTTGCTACTGTGTGTTGTAGAGAATGTCATATTTGCCTTGGAGCTATGACTGATGACACCTATCAGCTGTCCCCAGACTGTACTGGAGACGTTGCACAGCACTGCACTGTCACAGACACAGCATATCATCAAATATGTGTTTGGTTTGCTGAAGTTCCACATCTGCTGACTAGATACATTGGCAGCACACTGAAGTGTGCTTCAGAGACCTGCAATAAGACATTTATGATGTACAACATTAAATCACTTTTGCAGTAGCTTAAACTATTTGAGTTATATACTTCCCAGGATATGACCACCAGGCAGATTTTCAAAGCTTCCGTGTGCCCTAATTGCCAAATGATTGAGCAGAGTCACATAAAAGGCAGTTTTGGTTCAAAAAGCTTAAGAGCTTTCTTGCCGCTGAAGTGTGATCCCTCAGTGGGCTTTCTGGAACAGATTTTCAGCTAGCATTCATTCGAGGTTGGGAAATAAGTGCCATTCTTGGGTTAGCCTTCCACTTATTCATTTCTCAGGAAAGCCTGTTCTTTTTTGGTGGAAACATATTTCATGCAAAGAAAAGTGTTTTTTAGACTGCATTGAATTCTTGTGGAGTTCTCTGTATATGCCTGTGTGACAAAACTGCATGTAAACCATTTTTCCTTCTTAATTTCTACATGTTCTACATAATTAGATTGTTAGGGGAAGGGTGTTGAGCTTTGGAAGGGTGTTGTTTATTTTTTACCTCATAATATTTATTTTAATGTCAGGAAGTTTACTAAATATCACAGGCTCTGCTATCCATCTTTCAGACATCTTTTTCAGATGGATGGTGAAGTTACCGGTCTCCTCAGTTCTTCATCCTGTGGCTACAAGAAGGAGAAAACTGGTAAAAAGCCTTGGGTGTCCAGCCATCTCCCTCATTGCCTCTGTCCCTGATGAGTGTCACCTCTGTGACTAGATGTGGCTCCTTGGAGCCACTCATCAATGTCTCTCAGTCTGTCTTGTGTAGCTTTTCAGGTAGCCACTAAGAATTGGGAGGTAGAAACATCCTATGCAGATGTAGCACTCTTCTTACTAATGTAGGAAGAACAACTTTTGTTATTCTCTGGGGAAGGAGCAGGTGAGGCTCTATCGTATAGCCCATCTAGGATGCCTGATCCCCCAAGATAGTGCTTCTGTTATGGCTTGGTCTTTTTCCATGGAGTTTTCCAGGAAAAGAAAGAACAAAAAATTTAAAAAAATTTACTTTTCCTATTTCTATTTCTATCGACATGGAAACCTTACTTGGATTTGCCCAGGAATTAATTTCTGCTTTTAATGTTTCAAATTCAATTTCTTCACTAATTTTAAACAGAAAAGATTTCCCTCTCATTTTGTCACTGACCTCAGTCAGAAAACTAGGGAACAGAAGGAAATTTTTTTCTTCTGGATTTCTTCACAAGCTGAAGATTACAGTGAAAGTGTGTTACTCCAGATTTCCCTCGATAACAGCTACAGCTATAAACAAATGCAATCTGAAGGTCATGCTGCTCAATGCCAGAAGTCTAAATCTCAAAATGCACTTGCTCGAAGCACTCCTTAAAATGGAGAACATTGTCATTTGTGCTGTAACAGAGACCTGTTTCAAGGCAGCAAAAAGCACCCCTGCACTACCAGGCTATAACTCATTCCACACCTTTCCGTCCTAGAACTTGGACTGAAGCTCCAAAGGCAGTGGTGTTTCCATATTCATAAAGGATGCACACACCTCCAGACTGGTAGCCCAGTATAACACATCTGAGATACTTCAGGTGCAGCTAACATTGGGTAAGACAGCAATTCAGGTCGTAGCCTGCTATAGGTCCCCAACCATGTCCCAAGACTCACACTCCACATTCCTAAGCATCCTGGAGAATATTAGGGTCCAACCTAACACTCTCATACTGGGCGACTTTAACTACCCCTCCATTAACTGGGAAAACTACTCATGTACCAATACACTTGCTCAACGCTTTCTGGAATTCATTAATTCCAATGCCCTGGACCAACTCGATCTTTCCCACACTAGAGGTAGCAACATCCTTGACCTGGTCATTGCTAACATGGGTGACCATTGCTCTACACCAATAGTCAACTCTTTCCTGGTTAGATCCAACCACAAACTAATCACCTTGGAAATCCACATCCCTCCCACCACAACAAAGGAAACTACTATGAAAAACTTCTCCAAAGCTAATTGTGGGCTCCTAAAACTAGATGTGGCTAACTTCACAGCACCCATGCAAATGAAGAATAGTTGCATGACTGCCGAATCATACACCAATGGACTGTACGACACGTACACAAATGCATGGATCCCGCCATACCCAATAGAACCAAGACGCTCTCCTCAAAAAAAAAAGGGAAGCCAATCTGGTGGTCCCTTGCCATACACAAACTCTACTACAGAAGGAGGAAACCGATGCAGAATAAGGTGAAGTCCCAAGACTGGAAAAACTCCCTTATCAGCCTCAACAAAAGGTTGAGATCCCTCATCAAATCCTCTAAAGCTAGCTATGAAAACAGAATAGCAGCAGATAGTAAAGACAACCATAAGGCCTTCTATAGTTATGTAAAGAATCTCCATAGCAATACCCAGATTTGCTCTGAGCTACTGCACAATGGTACCTCCTATACCGAGCAAACAGATATTGCCAGTATACTGGCTGACAGATTCAATGCCAAATTCACCCCTCTCTGCCTGCCAAAGGACCAATCACAATACCAGTAGATTACTCGGCATCCAGTATTACTGCTGCACAGGTTAAAACAGCACTGTCCAAGGCCAAGAATACAGTTTCTATGTGACCTGACAATATCCCTGGCTGTGTTCTACATGACCTACAGAATGAACTGGCACCTCACCTGTGTGCCCTGTTCAATCACAGCCTCACTTCAGGCTTTGTCCATACTGAATCGTGCATTGCTACAGTCATCCCTTTCCACAAGTGAGGAGTGACTACAGACCCCAGGAACTCTTGACCCATTAGCCTGACGAGTCTGATATGTAAAGCTATGGAACACGTCATCATGGACCTAATAAACAAGGATATATGGGAATCTCCAAACTCTGGATCCTACACAGTTTGGTTTTGTGAAGGGTAAATCATGCCTGCTCAACTTGGTCAACTTCTTTAAGTCAGTCACCAGAGCTGTGGGTGAAGGCAAGGTGGTTCATACAGCCTACCTTGATCTGGCCAAGGCCTTTGATACCATTCCCCACTCAGGAATCATAGAAAAACTCACTAAGCTAGGCATTAACCCCTGTATCACTAGGTTGGTTGCAAACTGGCTCACAGATAAAACCCACAGTGTGAAATTAGCTGACTCCGAGTCTAACTGTCAACCAGTCATGAGTGGAGTCCCTAAGGGTTCAGTCCTGGGTCCTCTCCTGTTTGGTATCTACTTCTCTGAAGTCCAGGCCCACACAAAGGGACTGTGGCTGACAGTTCACAGACAATTGCAAGTTGGGAGCTATTATTAATTCCCGAAGTGATGCTGACATCCTACAGAAAGGCCTCAATAAGACCAACAACTGGTGCCAGAACCATGGCCTTAAGCTCACTGCTAAAAAATGTGTTGTCATCCTCCTTGGAAAAATCCGATTCCCTTGAATTACCAAATTGACGGTAGTCCACTGAACACAGAAGGTGTTATAACAGATCTAGGAACACAGGTTGACAGCAACCTCTCTTTTGACAACCGCATTGCTACTGTGGTCAGAAAGTCCTTCTGTGTGGCACATCTCATTACTACAGGTTTTGCATCCAAGAAGAAAGGGGTCATTGTCTCCCACTACTCTTCTCTCATTAAGCCAGTCATCGAGTACAATGCCCCATTTGGCATGTACCTCACTAGACACCTGCAACAACTGGAGGAGCCACAAAAGTACTTCACAAAGAGGATCCTAGGTCTTAAACACGTGTCCTATATGGATAGACTTAATAAACTCCAACTATTCTCTGTCTCATATTACCTACTTAGAGGCGACCTCTGCTTGACTTACAAAGCCATGTCTGACTCAGCTCTGTTAGAAATGCTACATCTAAAGAAATCTCAATCTCTCCACACCACACGCTCCAGAGACCTCAACCTCATTACCATAATCAACAGAATATGCTGGAGGGACAGGTTCATAACCCAGAGACTGCCCGTGCTATGGAATAGACTTACCATACATGTCAAGAAGAGAACCTCACTGGCCCTCTTCAAGAGGAATCTTGATGAGTGGATTGGAAATAGAAAATTCACCCCAGGGATCAATCTAGAGGCTCTGCTTGACAGCGGCACTAGGAACTAAGGTCGGGTGGCATGATGGCAGGGTAATCTTATGGGCTAGGCTTGTAAAGGCTCCATGACCATTAGCCTAGTACTCATGTATGAACCTATGAACCTATAAGATGTATCTTTTTCTGAGACCTTATTCAAAATGAAAGAGGTATTTCAGTGGCAACATAATGAAAACTCTGTTTCTCAGCAAAAGTAGTATAAATTGTTGCTCCTGGATAGCGACAGCCTGATGCTGCCTCTCCTGTTTTATCAGCTTTAGAGGATGTTTTTAACAGTTTGCGGTATGCCTAGCAGTCCATCTCCTGCTCATGAAAAGTCTTATAGGTTATACAAAGTACCTCAGACTCATAAAATATCTATTTTCTGATCCTAAGGCAGACCCTGAAGTTATTTACATATCGTAAACCTCTGCTGCTAAACAGGTTATTAATGCTAACCCCGGTCCCTCTAACAGGGATGGGAAAGCTTTTGATAAATTCTGCTACTTTAACATTCAAAATTTTGACCTGGCAACTTACATGTTACATTTTTATTGGCTTCTTTTGAGGACATGAGAAACTTAATTGCTAACCACCTAAGTACCTTGTTCAGTCATAGCCTCACATCATGCTTTTTACCCACTGAATGGTGCACAGCGAAAGTTATCCCACTCTACAAAGGGGGAGCCACCACAGACCCTGGGAGCTACCGCCCCATTAGCCTGACAAGCCTGGTTTGCAAGGCTATGGAACGTATCATCATTGAACTTATAAACAATGACAATGGTAATCTCCAAACTCTGGATCCCACCCAGTTTGGGTTTGTAAAAGGCAGATCATGTCTCCTAATCCTGATAGACTTCTTTGAAGTGGTCACCAAAGCTATACATGAGGGTAAGGTGGTTCACACAGCCTATCTAGATCTCGCCAAGGCTTTTGACAACATTCCCTACTCTGTAATTATAAATAAACTCACTAAACTAGGTATAAATCCCTATGTCACAAGATGGGTTGCCAACTGGCTCAGTGACAGAACCCACACTGTGAAAGTAGCAGACTCCAAATCTGACTTCAGACCAGTGACAAGTGGAGTACCACAGGGTTCAGTCCTGGGTCCTCTCTTGTTTGGTATCTACTTCTCAGAAGTACAGGCTAATACAGAAGGTCTTTGGCTAATGAAGTTCACAGATGACTGCAAAATGGGAGCCATAACTTAAACTCCTAATGATGTGGACATCCTACAAAAGGGCCTCACTGAGTCAGATGCCTGGTGTCAAAGCCATGGCCTCAAGCTCAATGCCAAAAAGTGCATTGTCATCCCTTTTGATAAGAACTCTATACCCATGAACTACCACATAGGCGATAGTCTACTTAACACTGAAGGTGTGATAAGATACCTTGGGACACAGTTGGACAGTAGTCTCTTCCTTCATAATCACATTGCCACAGTAGTCAGAAAATCCTTCTATGTGGCTCACCTCATCACAAAAGGTTTCTCATCCAGGAAAAAAGAGGTCATTGTTCCCCTTCTACTCATCACTCATTAGACCCATTCTAGAGTACAATGCCTCTTTTGGTATGTACCTCACAAGACATCTACGACAACTAGAAAGGCTGCAGAAATACCTCACAAAGAGGATGTAGTAAGAATCTTGTGTTCAACATCTTTGTATCATGTATAGTAAGGGTTAAAATGTGAAACTGCATTGCATGCAAAGAAATAAGCTAAAATAAGTTGTTTTTCTTGTAAAGGATTTGCTGACCAAAGAGGAATGCACAGATGATACCTTAGCTTATCTTGTGCCTGACCTCTGACCATCTAAGGCTCCAGGATGTGAATTTATAGCCTTGAGTGAAATTCCTTGTCTAGTAACCAGCCACTGTGTACGTGCAGGGAAGGGTATAAAAACCCATGTGAAGTGTACAGAATTTAGACTGCAAACATACCATGTACTTTGTATCATGTCTCCATGCATGTAAAATAAACCTTTTTGCTTATTTTTATCTGCGTGATTCTTCCAGTATATGTTAAGAGTATTAAAATCTTTTGACATTTCTGGCGCCCAAGACCGTGGGGCCACCTCTTTACGGTACGAATCGCATAAAAGGGACTGAAAAACCTGTACAGGAAGGGGAGAACGAATCTCGGGCTCCCTTGAACGGAAAGACCTCCAACGAAGAAGTCGTAAGTAGAGGCCAGTCACTCTTAGATTCGATCCGTGGGACGGTGACGAACGGGGCGGAAGAACCGCAGAAAGGTAAGCGTAATGTTTTTTTTCCCTCTTTTTGTATTGTTCTCTTTTTTTTAAAAGAACAAAGGGACTAGTCATAAGGGAATCGTCTTTTGATTTAATTTTACAAAAGTACGATAGAGATCTCAGGAAAAGGAAACTAATTTTTCTCTAAGAGTAGAAAAATGGGAACAGGAAGTAGTTGTTGTAGGTATAGCGACCGCTTAAATAAAAGGACCGAGGATGAACAATATATGTTCAACCTGCATCCAAATAATTTAAAATTTCTAAAAAAATGGAAAAAGGATTATGAGTTTAGTGGAAATCTAAACAAATTAGAATGTCAAAATTTGGTAAAAAGTTTACGTAAGGATGCAGGAAATAAGGTTAAAGATCAAAAGAGAATAGGATTTCTCCAGGCTCAGAAGTGGTTAGAGGAAGCTAATAAGAAATATAGAGAACAGCTTCAAAACAAAAAAACTGGTGACTCGAGTGCAAAAGATACATTTTTCGTCCAAAAGGACGATAATGAAACATCTGCCGTCTGTCGCAAGGCGACGGCCCCACCCTTATATCCAGACCCAGAAACCCTTAAAACCAGTCCACCTCAGTATCAGGAAAGTGAAGAAGTGAGCCAAAGCAAAACCATACCTCCCGTAGTTTTACAAAAACAGGCGGATGACACTCTGGACCTACGAACCCGTAGTATAGACAAATCAGAATGGAAACAAAAGGAAACCGAAGTCAATTCAGCGTCCACAGAGTATCCCCTCATAGAAGTAGCAAATCCACAAGTGGGTACATTCGGACAGGGTCCCACCATTTTAGTCTATCAACCCTGGATGCGGGTAGACATTTGAAAAGCCGTAGAAGGAATACCACACCCTAGGTTAGATATGACCAAGTTTTGTGAGGACGTCGCAGGCATGATAGAAAGTTATAAGCTAAATGCCGTAGAGTTGGAACAAGTAGTTCGACAAATTTTGGGTCCCGACTGGCACTTGGTCTTTGGGGACTGGGATCCCATAACCAGAGTAGACAATAAACCACTTGCCCACAATTCGGACTCATACCAAAAGCAGGTCAAGGATTTACTAGACTGTATTTTGGACAAATGGAAGCCTAGGGCAGACTGGACCTGTATCAATAGAGGTGTACAAGCAGACGATGAAAAAGTAGACAACTATTTGCAGAGACTTACTCAGTGCTTTGATAACCATAGTGGTATGCAAAAAGAAATAGATCAGTCAAAAGACTCCTCATATGAACAACAACTAAAAAATGCCTTTTTAAAAGGATGTAAAAGTGCTATTAGCAACTTTGTCCAAAAGCATATGATAGACCATCGGACGGCATGTCTGCAGCCCCTACTGGAGTATGCAAGACATGCAGAAAAATATTTAGAAGAAAAGAAAAAAAAAACAAGCTCAAACCTTTACGGTGAGCGAAGATGGGACACATGCTACTGCAAGGTCCGACTAACAGGGGTAGAGGAAGGGGCAGAGGCAGGGGTAGAAGAAGAGGAAATGTGAGACATTCCGAAGACTATGAAGGCAGGCAAAAAAGAGGGGAATGTTTCAAATGTGGTAAAAAGGGACATTTTGCGAGGGATTGCCGGTCTTCAGAAAAAACTAAAACCACCCCGGATCATGGGTCAGCATGACTATATGATGGTGGTGGAGGTGAATCAGACCCGGATAAAGAGGCTGATTGGCCAGAATCAATAAGGCAGAGTGAAGAGGAAGATTTTGAGGATGTAAACGAAGAGGGTAAGGGAGAATGTGCAGGATGGGAGAATGAAATGACTGATTTTTCAGAAGAAGGCGAATATCAGGTTGTTAATTTAACAGCGCTGGCTGCAACTATGCAGCTAGAAGCACAACCGATAATCACACTTCAAGTAGAGGGTAAAGATGTAGAATTTTTGTGTGATTCAGGGGCCTCCAGGACCCTGCTAAACTCTGCAGTGCCATCCGATGTAACTTCTGATGACTATGTATTAGTCAAGGCAGCAAATGGCCGCATTTATAAGGAACCATTATTTAAACCTTTATGGTTCATGGACCCTGAAACTAACCAAACTATCAGGTTTTGAGTCATTATCTCCAAAATTTGCCCTGTAAACTTATTAGGAAGAGATTTAATGCACGTGTTTGGCATAGCAGCTGTACCGACTGCATCAGGGATTCTAGCCAAACGAGTAGAAATTCAAGATATTATGTTACAAGTGGGACAGGGTGATTTACACTACTGGTACAGTAATGATCTTGTTGAAACTGGACCACAGAATGTAGTAAATGAGCTAACTAATTTGGCCTTAAGCAAATATGGCACACAACTGCCAGTGGTAGCTAAACAACTACACTGTACAATGTATTACAGAAAGTATGTGGGACCAGACGGCAAATATGAGGAGCAATTTTTTAAACACAAGGTCACAAAGATCCTGTTACAAAATCTCTATTGGGATAAATTAGGGAATTCTGCAGTTACATGCAGTCTTACAAAAGATATGCAGTTACTTTTTCACAATAATTCTATTGCACATGTCTCTGTAACAAGGGAAGAACAAATGGCATGGTATCTGGTGGGGAGGAGAGTTACTGAATGGGCTAAAATGACGCCAGAACAATTGGCATGTAAAGGGGTTCAGGTACAAAGACTAAACTGGGTCACCCAGGCTAGACCAACAGTGCACCTCCACGAAGACAGGCTAACGCCACCCGGGGGAGGGCCATTCTGACTATGTCTCCTAACCCCGCAAGAAGAAGAATTAAAGTTACAATCAGTGCCAGACTCCTTATGGTCCCGCGGACAACATGACATTGGTCTAATAAAAACAGCAGGACAGGTTAAAATAACTCCAAAATCCGATTTTAGACCTCACAAGCGTCAGTATCCATTAAGTAAAAAGGCAGAAGAAGGCATTCTACCAGTGATCACGGCTCTACTGAGAGCTGGGGTTTTAATTCCATGCACAGATTCACCGTGTAACACACCCTTGTTCCCAGTAAGGAAACCGGATGGGACATGGAGAATGGTACAGGATCTGCAGGCTGTAAATGCTGCTGTAGTGCCAAGGGCTCCTATGGTCTCAGTTCCATCTGTTTTGTTAAATGATATCCTTCCCACGGATAAGTATTTTTCTGTTATTGACATTAGTAATGCATTCTTTTCTATTCCCCTACAGGAAGATAGTAGGTTTTGGTTCGCTTTTACGTTTATGAGTAAGCGGTACACATACACACGATTGCCGCAGGGATATTGTGAAAGCCCTACAATCTTTTCGCAAGAAATGTCGACAAACTTGGCACAGTTTCAACCAGAACATGGCTGTCATCTACTATTGTACGTGGACGACATCTTACTGGCTGCACCCACAGAGGCTGTCTGTGAGTCCGAAACTATTCGGTTATTGCATTTCTTGGCGAAAGAGGGACATAAGGTAAATAAATTTAAATTACAATTTTGTAAAACTGAAGTACGATATCTAGGCTATACCATTTCAATTGCTGGTAGACAACTAGATAACTGTAGAAAAGAAGCCATTTTACAGGCACCAATGCCCAGCACAAAAAAAGAAATGATGTCATTTTTAGGAATAACAAATTTTTGTCGTAGTTGGATTCCCAACTATGCAGAGGAAGTAAGTCCACTTTCAGAACTTATTTTCGCACTTCCCATGGCAGCATATGACACGCTGCAATGGACGGATAAGGCAATACAGGCATTTACTAGGGTAAAACAGTTGATAGCAGGATCTGCAACACTTAGCTTCCCTGACTATACAAAATCCTTTGTTCAGACAGTAGATTGTAAGCAGGGCTTTATGACATCAGTTCTGTTGCAAACTTATGGGGATAAGTTGAGACCATTAGCTTTTTTATTCCAGTAAATTGGACACAGTGGCACGATCTTTGCCACACTGTGTATAAGCAGTAGTCGCAGCCGCACAGGCTGTGCAAGCATCTGCAAGTCTAGTTTTGTTTCACGATCTTACCTTACGAGTACCGCACTCTGTCGCGGTAATACTACTACAGGATAAAGTTACCTTTCTCTCTCCTAGCAGACACTTATCCTGCATGACAATGCTACTATCACAACCACACATGACCATTGAGCGATGCACTACTCTTAATCCAGCCACGCTGTTACCTACAGCTGACGATGGTGCCCCTCACGTGTGTTTAGATTTAATACACTCTAATGTCTTACCAAGACCAGACCTTAAGGACCAACCTTTGGCAAATTCAGATTGGACCCTGTTTGTAGATGGGTCAGCACGTAAGAATGAGGCAGGTATCACACAAGTGGAGTATGCAGTCACAACTGAGACTAAGGTACTGGAGGCAAAACCCCTCCCCAGGAACCTGTCCGCACAAGCGGCCAAATTGATTGCTTTGTCCAGAGCATGCACCATCTCCAAGGATAAGGCAGTTACTATCTACACAGATAGTCAGTATGCTTTTTCCACGGTCCATGTCTTTGCACAGCAATGGAAAAATAGGGGAATGGTTACGGCCTCAGGAAAGGAAATAACCCACAAGGATTTAATCCTTAGCCTCTTACAAGCTGTCCAACTGCCACAGGGACTGGCCATCTGTAAGTGTGCAGCGCACACGAATGCCAAGGATCCGGTATCACTGGGAAATGCACTGGCTGACAAAACTGCAAAAAGTATAGCCTTAACCTCTACCTTTGCACTCGAGATCACACAGAAGGAACTTCACCCTACAGATAAATTTGATTTACAAACTTTACAGGTAATGCAGGAACTTAGTACAGTTCAGGAAAAACAGCGATGGATTAAATATGGGGCTATTCAAAAGCAGGGAGTTTTTGTAGGTCCAAATGATAAGTATGTCTTGCCAACAAACCTTTTTAGGTGTGCCTCATTAGTGACGCATGGCCCATCGCATCTGGGCCCTGCTGCTGTGGTTCAAATAATCCAGCAAATTTTCTGGACCAAGGGCTTTATAGCATATGCTAAATGATTTTGTTTATCGTGCCTGCTTTGTGCATGATACCATGGTGGTGGGGTACGGATCACCCCAGCAGCTTTTCCGCTGCCTCCGTATCCATTTCACACAATCTGCATGGATTTTATTAAACTAACTCCTGTTCAACAGAAGCGATTTGTGTTAGTCATTATTGACGCTTTTACAAAATGGGTCGAAGCTTTTCCGGTAGCACACCCAGATGCACTATCGGTAGCCAAGGCCCTTACAGATAACATTATCCCTCATTTTGGGCTACCTACATGCATCTATTCTGATAATGGCACACATTTCATGAACCAAGTTATTCAAAAGCTGGCCGCCGTTTTTCAGATCGAGTTAAAACATCACTGTGCCTACCACCCACAGTCAGCAGGGTTGGTTGAACGCCATAATGGCATTCTCAAAGGCAAGTTACGTAAACTCATGGCCGAGACACATCAGTCTTGGATAAACTGCTTACCTCTGGCACTCCTGTCCATGTGTACCACTCCCACCTCAAAAGGGGTCACACCATTTGAACTATTATACGGGAGACCTTATTACGTCCCGCAGTGGCAAAATCTTTTGCCTGCGGAACGTGAGGGGGGTGAAGAGATAGCAGATTACATGAGGAAATTGCTGACCAGGACTAACACCTCTTTAACAAATGATTGCTTTTCAGATCAGAAGAACAACAGGATCCTGGAAGTGGAACTGGGAAATTGGGTCTGGATTAAAATTGTCAAGAGGAAAAACTGGGCCTCGCCTAAGTGGGAAGGTCCATACCAGGTTTTGATAGCAACACCTACAGCAGTCCGAATAAAAGAAAGAACATCGTGGATCCATCTGACACATTGTAAACTGGTAAAACAGTTTGAACTGGACAAAAACTTGAGTTCCCCTGAGGAACACTGATTAGTAGTAATCTTGTTTTGTATGAATATCTGACTATTGTAGCAATGCAGAGAAATACCGGGAGGGAGCAGCCCTTCACACAAAAGCATTCCAAAATAATTTTAAAGAATAGGCAAGATTAAGGTTGGATGGAGTCAGTGTAAGGTAACCATAATTCATAACTGTACAATAGATGGGCACTGTGCAACGAGTTTCAAGCCTATAAAAGTGCTTGTTAATAGTACAGGGCTTGTTAATGGCACAAGTTTCTTTGAAAAAATGTTATCTGTGTATGATCTTTTGTTTAAAGGGCTGCAAGACAAAGGAAATCACTCTGTTCCAGTCAATATTACACTTAAAGTAAATGATTGTTATTTTATCTGTGGTAGAAAAGCATACAAATGGTTACCAAGGAATTGGTCAGGCAGTTGCTTTTTGGGTTATTTAGCACCAGCTATAAGACATACATTTTCTCTTCCCCAAGGTAAAATATGAAATGTACGTGCTGTTAATAAACCTGTTAATCCCATAGGTAACGTTGATGCATCCTGGATCTATCACCACGATTTGGCCCACAGTAGCAGCAAGGGGCTATCACACATGGACTTGGGCGATGATGTTATTTCCTGGGCTGGTATTCTTCCAGCTTATGGGACAGTAAAATCCATTTGGGAGCTCAGAAAACTGTCAAAATTGTTAGAAACTCTGAGCAATGCAACTTTTTCTGCGCTAGAATTGGTGACGGATGAGTTAACTGCAATGAGGACTGTAGTGTTGCAGAATCGTATGGTGCTCGATTTCACCCTAGCGACGAAAGGAGGTACTTGTGCTCTTATCCAGGAGGAGTGTTGTTCGTTCATCCCAGATAACGAACATGATATTGACAGTCATCTAGAGATCCTACAACAAGTTTCTGAACTTACAAAACCAGGACAGAATCCATTAACTGACTTTTTCCAAAATTGGTTTGTAAATTGGGGAACAGTACTTATGAATGTTTTAATTGCTATATGTGTTGGTGCCATTATATTCCTACTGTTGGGTTGTTGCTGCATTCCTTGCATCCGAATGATAATATCAAATGTATTGTCTGCCAATGCAACTAAAGCTTATTATTCTGAATATACAGAACATGAGTCATGCGAAAAACTGTATGAATAAAATGTATTACTGATGCTACAAAGTGTTGTTAGGGGGGAAATGTAGTAAGAATCTTTGTGTTCAACATCTTTGTATCATGTATAGTAAGGGTTAAAATGTGAAACTGCATTGCGTGCAAAGAAATAAGCTAAAATAAGTTGTTTTTCTTGTAAAGGATTTGCTGACCAAAGAGGATTGCACAGATGATACCTTGATCCAGGCACAAGCTTATCTTGTGCCTGACATCTGACCATCTAAGGCTCCAGGATGTGAATTTATAGCCTTGAGTGAAATTCCTTGTCTAGTAACCAGCCACTGTGTATGTGCAGGGAAGGGTATAAAAACCCATGTGAAGTGTACAGAATTTAGACTGCTGACATACCATGTACTTTGTAGCATGTGTCCATGCATGTAAAATAAACCTTTTTGCTTATTTTTATCTGTGTGATTCTTTCAGTATATGTTAAGAGTATTAAAATCTTTTGACAGAGGATTATCAGCCTCAAACAGATGCCCTATGCAGACCGTCGCAAAACAACTCCAGCTTTGCTCTGTCGCATATCGCCTACTCAGATGCGATCTCTGCCTAACATACAAAGCTATGTCAAACCCAGAGCTGTTGGACATGCTCCACTTAAAGAAATCCCAATCCCTCTGAGCTACACGCTCTAGGGATCTAAACCTTGTCAATACAATAAACCATGCTGGAGGGATAGATTCCTGTCCCAGAGACTTTCCATACTCTGGAAGAAACTACCTATCTCTATCAAACAAAGCTCCTCATTAGCACTCTTCAAGAAAAATCTTGATGATTGGATAGCACATAGGACATTCCCCCCCAGGGATCACTTCTGTGGCTCTGCTCGACAGGGGCACAGGAAAATATCTTTATTGGGTGGCGAAAGCCAGGGTACCTTTTTAGCTAGGCTTATATAGGGCCTAGGGCCAATAGACTAGTACCTACCTATGAACCTATGAACCTCCCTTCTTCTGAAGTAAAGAATCCATTGAATGCCTTAATCATATCCGCTTCTTTGGAACCAAGCACTCTTTAAAGTATTCGTATGAGTCTGCTGATACTGTCTCCAGAAGGGTTGCTGTAGGATTAGTTATGGAATTACTTGTTTGATTATATTCTCAAATCAGACAAGAAGTTGTTAAAATGAGATTTTAGATTCTCTCCTTGGAAAAGATATTTAGTTTTGCCTTTCTGTTTCTGAGGTTCTTAAAAGTTTTAATGAATGAACCACTAATTTTCCAACCCTCCTTGTCTAAATTTAATAAAAACATTCTGTCGAATTCAGCACCCTGAAAGAGCCACTAATTTTCCAACCCTCCTTTTCTAAGTTTAATAAAAACATTCTATCAAAGTCAGCACCCCTTTTTTAACAGCAGTTTAAGCAGCAAGATTGTAACAAATGGGATTTAAAAAGCAGTAGCAATGAGGCTCTAAAAAGAAAGGAAAATCCTTACAGAATCAATCCTTTTCCAGAATGTCAGAATGACAACTTATCTCTACAGGTCTGCCCTTCCCTACCCTGGAAATATTTTACTCAGCCATGGTCCCCATCACCCCCAGTGGAATAATATTATTTCAGAAAAATGGTTTCTGAAAGTTGTCCAATAAGGGTAGAGATTGCCATGGATGTCTCTTCCTTCTTTTCAGGAATTCCTCCTCAACCTGTAAACCAACCATCCCTTTTTACTCTGGTTGTGGAGTAAATGTTGTCTCAAGGGGTTATATACCTAGAGTCCTGAAATCAAATGAACAGAAGTTTTTATTCAAGGCTTGTTCTGCTGCAAAGGCAAGAGGGAACTTGTAGTCCAGTCCTAGACATATTCTTTTTCAATCTTTTTGACAAGATCCCAGAATTCAAAATCTAATTCCCTTCAAACCAATTTACATCTCATTCCTTTTGCTAATTTTCATGGTGAAGTTTGACTTATAATATTCCATTCCCATTGACAAGGATTTCAAACATATCTATAGATTTTCTGTATATAACATATAATTTGCTGTCTTACCCTTTGGTCTATCTCTTGCACCAAGGTTATTTACAAAGTGTCTCGCTCCATTAATTGCATACTGCAGACAACTAAGTATTCACATCTTTCCATATTTGGTCTTATGTTTGCAAGTCTCTTTTTCCAGTTGTCAGGATTCTCCAACAAGTGCCATAAAACTTCTGCTCAGTCGAGTTTCAAGTGAACTTACACAAATCTTCTCTCACATACCTCTCAGTCTCTTAGGATAATACATCTGGACAAAGCCTTAAATAACAGAGGTACAAAGGACCAAAAATAGGGACAGATTTTAGACATTGCTCTTATAAACTTAGAAAGGTACTGAAATAACATGATTTGTGTTAGCATTCATTTCTGAAGGAAGTGAAGCCTGAAATTAAAATGTATGTCATTATTTAGTGACTTATCCTCAGTGATTTGCCTGAAAAAACATACATTTTATGAGGGACAGACCAAAAATATGAGGTATAAAATCTGGACATTCTGTGAAAATCTGGATACGTGAGAGGTACATCAGTCTTACTGAGCTTTTCCAAAATAATTTCTGGTATATACCAAAGAATTTCTCAGGATTCTGGGCTTCATGGCTTCTAGGATTACCATGATTTCCTTGGTCAGACTTCACATGAAAAAAATTCAGTGGTACCTCAGGTCAGTCTGATTTCAGTATCAATGCCCTTTATCTTTTTAGACTCTATTGCTTAGCTGTGAGGAGGGAGGTATTGTGGTGAGTGGACCAGTTCTCTCTCTCAGCCCAAGTCTTCCCTTCACCCTGACACTTTTTCTTCAGTCTGTTACAGCAGATGCATTATATTTTGCTTGGGGGCTTTACTGAAATGAATGACAGTGCAATGTCTAAGGAACAAGCAGGACAGATAAAAGCTCATCAGTGTCAAAGAAATATTGGCAATTAGCACTGTTTTGAAAGTATTAAATTATCTCAGATCCCCTTGGACATACTTTTTAAGTTGTCATAGACAATACCACACTGATATGACAAATAAGGGGGATCTTACTCTCTTTGCAGACTTGCTATGTTGGCCTAGAAGTCATTTCAGTTTAATTTGGCTGTGCAGGCCACAAACATTCCATCAGAGTGAAATATTATAGCAGACATCTGAGTGGGACCAGGGTAGACTATTATGAATGGAAATTATACCCTGTATTATTCTATGAATTGATCAATCTGTAGGGAACACCTCCTTAAACATATACAGTTAATTAAAATTTTCTCCAGCATTGCATGTGAAAAGCCCAGGAAGTCAGATTCTCTTATTCCCATGGATAGAAATGTTCTTATTTGCTTTACCATACTTTCCACTGATACTCAGGGTGTTTCTACAGATCCACAAGGATTCCCCAAATATAGTGGCAGTGACACCCTTGTGTTTCTCCCTTCTGTTGAAACTGACAAAGGGGTAATTACCACAACCTTTCTCATAGACTACATTTTTTTCACATAAAAGGGAGGTAGTTTGTTACATTGCATCCTGGAAACACTTCAGTTCATTGCCAGGATAACAGAATTTTGATTTCCTTTAGGCACCTTTTTTTCCTGAGGATGTGCAACAGGTACTATAGAAAGCTAAAAAACTTACTGCGAGGCAATCGTGAAGTAGAATAGATTTTCTAGCTGGTGCTTTTCTAAGAACCAGATGCCATTTATGGCTCAGATGCCTCAGTTTCTTGATTATTGGTGTGAGTTGTTATCCTCTGGCCTTTCCTAGTCATCTAATATTTAATGTATTTCTGCTTGTCTGCACTTAATTGCTGCCCCTTCTACCCATTTTCATGTTAGACAGTTTTTTGAAAAGGGTTTTACATAAACATCCAACTAGAAAACAAGTGTGTCCTCCTTGGGATCTTAACTTTATGCTTAAAGAACTATCACTTCTTCCATTTCAACCAGCTCATGAGGATGATTTGAGGTTCTTGATAAGGAAAACTTTACTTATTTCTTGTGTTCTGAAAGAAGTGTAACTAAGTTTCCATTTCTTAATGTGAGTCAAACCCATATCATTTTCCACAAGGACAGGGTTTCTTTCAACACAAATACTTCATTTTATGCCTAAAGTGGGTTCACATTTTACGTTGAGCGATCTATCCATCTCCTTGTATGCTTTCCAGAACCTTAAAATTAGGGAGAAAGAATACTATATACTCTGGATTTCCACAAGCAGCTCTTTGCTTTTGCTGCTTGTTCTTAAAAGTGTTCAATTGCATTTATTATGCTGCATTTATTACTGTTTGTTAGTAGCCTGATAAAAAATTACACTTTATTCAGCTACTTTTACTGTATTTGTGTCTCTTCCTACTTTATTACTTTACTTTTGATTTTTTTGCTTGTTCTGAAAGTGATCAATTACATTTAATTTGCTGCTTTTATTACTGCCTGTTAGTTGCCTAATTAAATTGTTATTGTTACTCTAAGTTTCTCAGTTTTGGTTTAAGGACTTGGGCTTCAGGCCATTTATTTTACATTAAGAAGGTTTGTGGTCTACACTCTTGTGGGATGAGAGAGTGGCATCTGACCTTCTGAGCTGGGAATTGCTGGGTGAAGGCTTATTGTGCATGTTGTTCTAAGTGTATTTGTTCAGGTTTAAGCACTTAGGTTCCAAACCAGTTATTTTACATTACAAAGATTTCTGGTCTAAACTCTTGTGGCAGAATAGGGTACCCTGGGAATTGCTGGTTGAAGGCTCACTGTGTCTGTTATTCTGCAAGTGTCTTAGTTCTGGTTTAAGCAATTGGACTCCAAACCAGTTATTTTACATTGGGAGGGTTGTGGTCTAGACTCTTGTGGCAGGAGGGCATGACCTACACTCTTCTGAGATAGGAATTGCTGGTAAAGGCATATTGTGCCTGTTATTCTAAGTGTATTTATTGTGGTTTAAGCACTTGGGTTCCAAATCAGTTACTTTACATTGGCAGGATTTGTGGTCTAAACTCTTGTGGCAGGGGAGTATAGTCTACACCCTTCTAAACTGGAAATTTCTGGTTGAAGGTCTATTGTGTCGGTCTTCTGAGGTGTCTTAGGTCTGGCTTAAGCATATGGCCTCTAAAAAATACAGCTGTGTACACTTACCATAAATGTAGATGTTCGAGTGTATTCACTGTTGTAGTCATGACATTTGGGTTATCCCTGCCAGGGTAGAGCTCAGCTGGCCAGAATACCAGAGACTTAGTATTTCTGCGTCGGTTGCTGTTGCTTCAGGATTGACGTCAGGTCATCAGTAGTATAAAGTAAGGCAGCCAGCGCCATTACATCAGTTTTTCTTGTCCTAACCTGCCAGGAGCCCCAAAGTAGGAGCCAGGTGCTGGTGGAAGAATGCCACTAGTGGAAAATGAATACCAATGTGTCCCTTGTAAGGAAAAAGAAGAAAGGGGAATGGAGGGAGGGAAACCAGGACTGCAACAGTGAATACACTAGAACATCTACATTTATGGTAAGTGTACACAACTGTACTATATTCTTCGTGTTTCACTGTTGCAGTCATCACATTTGGGTTGATTCAAAAGCTGGGAAAAAGGGTGGAGGCAGTCAAGGAAACTAGGGGCTGGCTAGGATTCCCTACAAAACTGCAGAGGCAAACCCTGCCCTGGATTTGGAGAAGAGAGGCAGGTGGTAATGTTTGGTGAAAATGTGAACAGATGCCGAGTTTGCAGCCTCCAGGATGTCCCTGGTGGAGACTCCTCTGAGGAAAGCTGCAGAGGTGGAGGCTGTTCTGGTTGAGTGTGTCCTGACCTCCTTGGGGGGAGGCTTTCCATGTTGTTTGTAGCAGAAGTGGATGCAGTGTGCTATCCATTTGCAGATGGTTTGTTTGGAGATGGCTTTGCCTTCTGCCCCTGTAGCAAAGCTAACCATCAATTGATCAGACTTTCTGAAGGATTTAGTCCTGTCTAGATAGAATCTGAGCTGTCTGTGCACATCTAGAGCGTGCAGAATCCTTCCCCCTTATTCGGAGGATTAGGAAAAAAGTGGGCAAATGAATGGATGGGTTGAGAGCCACACTGGACACCATCTTGGGCATGAAGGATGGGTTAGTTCTGAGAGATACCCTGTCAGCATGGAAGATGATGAAGGGTTCCACAGCCATGATCACTTGCAGCTCAGAGACTCTTCTGACTGAAGTGATGGCCAGAAGGAAAACTGTCTTCCAGGAAAGAAATTTTAGTTCTGCAGAAGAAGCTGGTTTGAAAGGGGGAAGGGTGAGCTTTTTCAGTACAAAGTTAAGGTCCCAAGCTGGTGTTGGTGCCCTTCTGGGTGGCCTCAAGTTGCTAGCCCCTCTTAGGGACTGTTTGATCAAAGGGTGTGAGAAAAGGGGCTGCTCAGTAGGAAAATGGGCAGAAATAGCAGAGGCATGAATTTTTATAGAGGAAAAGAGAGACCACTGTGTAGTAGGTCAGCTAAGTAATCCAGGATGAGGGGGAGGGAGGGCTGTGGCATATCAGCTCCCTTAACCTTGATCCAGGTGCAGAACCTTTTCCATTTTTCAGCATAAGACTTACTGGTGCTAGGGCATCTGGCCTCATGGATAACATCTAAAACCTGTATACTGAGGTTGGCAGATTGGTTCAGGGTTAGGGAATAAGCCAAGCTGCCAAACTGAGTGTCTGCAATTGGGGATGCATTCCCTCTGGGTCAGGAGGTTTGGAATCTGGGGTAGATGCCATGGAGGCAGTGGAGACAGGCTGCACAGTAAGGGGTATCAGTGCTGCTGGGGCCAGTCTGGAGTTATAAGAATGGTCCTTGTTTTTTTTCTCCTTTATTTTGAGCAGCACCCTGGGGATGAGAGGAAGTGGAGGAAAGACATAGACTGCTAAATTGACCCAGGGGAAGGACAGGGCATCCGCTTTCCAAGCCATGCAGTGATGCTCCCTGGTGCAGACTTTGTTGAGCTTATAGTTGGTTTGGGAGGCAAAGAGGACGACCTTGGGGGTGCCCCATTTCTGAGTTATTAGGGTGAAGATTCTTCTGTTGAGTTTCCACTCTTGTGGGTCCAGAAAATTTTTGCTTAACTGGTCTGCCAGAGAGTTGAAAGAGCCTGGTAGGAATTGTGCTAACAGGTGTAGTTGCATGGCAGAGGCTGTGTGCCATAGGGTCATGGCCAGCCTGCATAGAGGGTAGGAGTGAGTCCCTCCCTGATTGTTGATATACCACATCACAGTGGTGTTGTCTATTTTGATTAGGAGAGCTCCTGGAGAGAGAAGTAGGTTGAAGGCTATCAATGCATGCTGCACAGCCAGCATCTCTTTTTGATTAATGTACAGAGGGATTTGCTGTGGGATCCATTGGCCCTGTATGCACCTGCCATCCAGGTGTGCACCCCAAGCATAGTCTGATGTGTCTGTGGTGAGGGTCTGGGTGGTGGGGGTGGTGAGAAAGGCAGTCCCTTGTTGTGGGAGCATGCTGTTGCCCACCAAAGAAAATTTTTTTGAGGCAAGGAATTATAGGTAGAAGAGTTTCCAGGTCTTGAGAGTGTTGACACCAAAGCCTTTTTAAGTACCATTGAAGTTTCCTCATATGCAGTCTGGCATATGGAATGAGTAGTATGCAAGATGCCATGAACCTCAGAGCTTGCAGGAGTTTCCTTTCAGATAGCTGCAGCTAGGTGGCTAGTTGAGAGAAGTAAGCTGTCAGGAAAATTTCTTTCTCTGGTGTTGGAATGCCATCTGGAATGCTGTGTCCAGGCTTGCTCCTAAGAAGATTATCCTTTGGGTGGGCACCTGCTTGGATTTCTTTTCGTTGATTGTGTACCCTAGGGAAGTTAGTAAGGTCTTTACAAAGGCCAGGTGCTTGAACAGCTTTTCCTGGCTGTCTGCCTGAATAAGGCAGTCATCTAAATATGGGTAAATCTAAATATTTCTTTGTCTGCAGAAGGCAATAGCTGGAGCCAGACATTTTGTGAAAACTCTGGGAGCAGTAGATAAGCCAAAGGGAAGTGCAGAGAACTGGAAGTGTTGGGAGCCTGCCCTGAAACTGAGATATTTCCTGCATGATTCCCTGATACGAATGTGGAGGTAGGCCTCTTTAGATCTAGGGTGGCTAGCCAAGCATCCTTGGAGAGCATGGGTAGCAGCTGCTGGAGGGTGAGAATTTTGAATTTTGGGATCACCAGGAATGTGTTTAGAATAGATAGATCAAGGATGGGATGCCAGGTGCCCTCTTTTCTGGGTACCAGAAAGAGTCTGGAGTAGAAACCTTGGCCTATCTGTTCTGCAGGAACATGCTCCACTGCATGCTCCACTGGCCTCATAGAGAGCATGGAAAGGATTTGCTTTTGAGCCTCTTTCCACTGGTTTCAGGGTAGATCTGCTAACATTTTTGTGGTTGGAAGGGTGTGGTAGGAAAATTTGTATCCCTGGGACATTATGTTCAGAACCCAGTGGTTGTTGGTAATGGTGGCCCAGGTATTTGCGTGAAAGGAGAGTTTTCCTCCTAGGGGTAAGTGAAGGTGGGCAGAGGGAGGGGGTGGGGGAGGTGAGTCATTGAGAGATCTTACCATAAGGGGTGGCTTAGAACTCCCTGGTTTTGAAGTAGAGGTAGTCCACTGCTTAGATCTCTGCATTCCCTGCGGCTGCTGTCTGGGAAGTCTGGTTCCCCAGGGCCTAGACTGGAGTGGCTTACTGGGAGCAGGAAAGGACCAGTGTTTGGTGGGACAATGGCTGCTGAATCTAGGTGGCTGTACCTGCAAGAAATCCTTAACTGTTTGCATAGATTTTGCTTTTTCTTCCATCTTTTTTAACACCTCTTCTGCCTTAGTGCCAAATAAATAATCTGTGCAAAGGGGCTTCCAGCAATTTAGATTTGACATGGTCTGGCAGGGGCTGTTCCTTAAGCCATGCATGCCTTCTAATGACAGATCCAGTGACTGCTGCCCTGCAAGAAGCTTCTATAGCATCAAAGCCACAGTGCAAGGTGTGTTTAGTTACTTGACTTGTAGAATGCGTTAACTCTTGTAATTCTTTAGATTCTGCCCAAGTAAGAAAGGAAGACATTTTTTGTTTATGGAGTTCCAAGGTATGCTGCTGAAATTTCAGCCTATAGTACTGACAATTTAGTGCCCTGATAGCAAGACTAGCTGAGGTGTATACTTTTTTACCCCATATGTCCAGTGCTCGGGAATCTCTGTCTGAGGGGGTGGAATTCTTAGCAGAGGTTGCTTTAATCCCTTTAGGTCCTTGAGAAATTACCTCAGGGTCAGCAATAGGATTTTTAAAAAGAAATGTGTGTGAGTCAGGGACTCTGTAGTACCTGTCTGGTTTTCTGGAACAGGGGGGATGGTGACAGGAGTTAAGCTAGATTCCATGAAAACATCCTCCACAACATCCAGGACTGGGGGATGGCCAAGGGTCTGTATTGTGGAAGATCTAGGGATTCACTGAGTCTCTTTTTTCACTGAGGGCAGTCCTGACTCTCTCATTGGAAATGCTCCCTTAAGGTATGCAGGGTTTCCCCAAAGGAAAAAATCCTCTGGTGGAGAGGCTGAAGAAATGGAATCCTCCGCATCAGAATCCTCATAAGTAGAGAGGGGTTGCACGTCTTCATATTCAGATGCATCAGATTCATCTGACTCTTGTTCAGACAGAACTACAGGGGACAGATCTCTCTTCTTTTGGATGGGGTAGCTTAGCTTCCTCAGATCAACATGATATGGTCTTCTGGCATTTTAAGCATTTGAGACTGAGGCAAGGAAGCAGGCATCTGAGAGGTCATTAGTTTATTGGGTGTAGTGTGTACCCTGGGCCTTAGAAACTCTGTAGTTCTTGAAGGAATGGTAGTCATGAAAGAAGACGGTTTGTGTTGAGCATCGGTAGTGCGAAAGACTTCCTTGGAAGCCTGTACCTGCTCAGCGGCTTCGGACCCATCCAAGGTAGAGACGACCGCATGATCCTTAGTTGAAGAAGAGTTTTGTGGCATACCTGATACGGAAAGTGTCTCGGTAGTGGCCTGTGAATCCACAGAAGTGAGCATCAGGGGCTGCAAAAGCACCTCACTGAGGACAGGAGAATTGATGACTAGCTAAACGGAAACACCGTTGGTAGACTTGGACCTGTGCAGTCTGTCTCTGTCTTTATCTTTACATTTTTTTCAGAAGGTCTGCTGTCGGATGACTTACTGAAGCCATATCGGACTTCAAGGACTGTAAGCGAAAATATCTGGCTACAATAAGGGCCTGATGACGGATAGTTCTGGTGTTGAGCAAAGCACAAAATTGACAATGGGGGACGATGTGGTCTGGGCCTAAACAACTGACACAGTAAGAATGGAAACTCTCGGTGTGGTATTTGCTTTCCACAGGCGAGACAATTATTAACTTTTTCTGACATCAGTTAGTGCAAGAAAAAAGGATCCCCAACAGGGTACTTATCTTTAGAATATTTCAATTTCAATTCAGAAGACAAAAACTCATGTAACGGCTGACTGTCACTCATGCAAACTGCTTCTGCTTCGGACTCCATGGCAAGAAAGAATGATGTAATGGTGTCAGCTGTCTTACTTTATACTACTGATGACCTGACGTCAGTCCTGAAGTGACAGCGACCGATGCATAAATACTAAGTCTCTGGTATTCGGCCTGGCTGAGGGCTACCCTGGCAGGGATAACCCAAATGTGATGACTGCAACAGTGAAACACGAAGAACATCCAGTTGTTTTACATTAGGAAGGTTTGTGGTCTAGACTCTTGTGACAGGAGAGTGTGGCTTACACCCTTCTAAGCTGGGAATTGATGGTGAAATGTTGCTTTATTTGTGTATTTATTTATTTATTTATTTATTTTTTTTTGCTATTGTGACTGTGATTTTATGCACTTCAAATTTCTAGTACTTCTGCATTTTCTAGAATAGGGGAGATTCAGACTTGCTGAATCTAGACTGAGGGTCTTTATTGGCTAGTTTGAGTTAAAAGGGTTATCTCTTGTTTTGTTTAAGGCCTGCATTTGCACATGTCTGTTTGTAGCTTGCCATCATGCACTGACACATAGAGGTGGTCACATTACTTGTTTAGACTCAAACATTTTGCTTGTTAAAATTTCCCGTAGCACTTAGCTTGTGGTCCTCCAGAGGTTTTCGTAGCCCTGCTCCTCTATAATGTGGAACACTAAGCCTAGCCTCAGTGGTACCAACACACCTCTCACCCACTAGCCATTCCTAAGTGTGACCTCTTTTCATGACCATATAAGTTTACGGAACACTATGGATGGACAACTTCCCACAGTTTTCCCAGCCAGCTTGGTTGGCATAGGCATCCTGAGTCAATGTAGCAACTGCCTCATGTTCACTGACAACTGTCCACATAAACACAACATGTGAGAGATGCAACTATATTAAGAACCTTGAATCCATGCTCTCTCACACACCAGTTAGTACATATGACAATGAGTGGCTTGTCAGCATGCACACGTCACCTCCTGCTCTACCCAAACCCACATCACACATACCTACATATGCGGAGGTCCTCACCGAAACATACTTAAACAGCAGAGACCTACCTAACAGAAACACAAGCACTTTGCACATAATATTTCCTCTGCAGAACATAATACACATAATAGCTCACATATCAGTGTCTCAACCATCAAGCCCTTAAAACAAACCACAAAACCAAAAATATTAGTTATAGGTGATTCCATTGTGAGACACACAGATGTCCCTGTCATCAGGCTGGATAAGGAAAAGGTCATGATCAGCTGTCTGTCAGGTGCCAGGATATGCCATATCACACATGCATTCAAGATTCTCAACAACAGGTACTGTTATGACTCCATCATAGTCCATGTTCGTGTGAATGACTTGACTACCTCATTGGACTATATGAAGACAGACATGACTGAGCTCTCCGACTATGTATCTCAGGCAGGTATGTCCCTAGTCTTAAGCAGTGTTTTACCTTCACCTAGGATGATGCCTCAATACAAACAAAAAATTATTGATTTCAATGATTGGCTTAGTTTCTGGTGTCATTCTAAGGCAATCCAGTAGCTTTCAACATTCAATGACATGATCGACAGGCCTCGCTGCTTTGCCAGAGATGGTCTTCATCTGTCACCCCTGGGATTTTGCCTACTGACTAAGGCTCTTGCCACCCCCATAGTCCATTTTTTTAGGTAGTGTCTCAAGGACAAAATTCCTAACATAGTAACTCCATCAAGGTTATGCTTCTAAACACTAGGAGTCTTAACATAAAACTGCACTCACTGGAAGCAGTCCTCACCTTGGAAGACGCAGACATTTGTGCAGTCATGGAGACCTGGTTCAAGGCTGTGAGAGCACCCCAGCCATTCCAGGTTACACCTCCTTCCACACGTTCAGACCTCAAACTGAAGGTATGAAAACTAAAGGAGGAGGTTATCAATTTTTATTAAAGATGACTAGACCTCCAGATTGGTCAAATAGCATGATTCCCAGGAGATACTTCAGGTGCAATTAACTTCTGGTAGGACACCTATTCAAGACATTGCCAGCTACAGAACCCCCTCCATGAATCAGTACACCTACTCTGCCTATTTGGATTTATTTGAGTCTTTCAAGATACATTCAAAAACTATGGTTTTGGGTGACTTTAATTACCCATCCATTGACTGGGTAAATTACTCGTGTTCAAACTCACTTGCCCAAAGGGTCCTTGACTTTGTTAACTCCAAAGCCTTGGACTAGCTGGTTGACACCCCCACAAGTGGTGCCAACATCCTGGATCTGGTGCTTACCAATATGGGAAACCACTCTTGCACCCCCACTGTGAGGTCTTCTCCAGTGAGATCTGACCACAAATCAGTCTCATTCAAAGTAACTTTCACATCTTACCCCCCAGCAGCAACTAAACTAAAAAAACTTCTTCAAAGCAGATTATAACTTCTTATGGGATGGTATAAATAGCTTCTCTGCACCATCCCCCTCAAAAGGAACTGGCAACTATGTTGAGTTCTACATCAATGCTTTATATAAACAACTGTATAGCTGCACTGACTCAGCCATACCTGATAGGACCAAAACAATCTCCTCAAGGAAGAGCAAACCTGCCTAGTGGACAACTGACATTAATAAGCTTTACAATAAAAGGAAGAAATTGCTATCTAAAAGTAAGTGGGATCGAGCCCAAAACTGGAAACACTCCCTCACCAGCTTAAGCAAGTGAACAAGACTTCTTGTGAAGTCCTCCAAAGCAAACTATAAATCCAGATTAGCTTCTTCAACTAAAGAGAACCACAAGGCATTCTTTATTTACATATGTAACCTAAAAGGAAATGTCCAGATTTGTGCCAAATGGCTAGTCAATGATATCACATATTCTGAGCCTGTGGACATAGATAAACTGTTGGCTAATAGGTTCTGTGAAAACTTCACTCCTCTGTTCCTGCCACACTTACTCCATGACATCCCTGCCACCTGTTCCCTACCTTGTATCTCTAAAGAGCAGGTCATTAACACAGCATCTATGGGAACTGATAACATTCCAGTCTGTGTCCTACATAGGCTCCAACAAGAATTAGCAACACCACTGGGTACTATTTCGATCATAGTCTAAGCACTGGCTTCATCTCAGCTGAATGGAAAACAGCCACTGTTATTCCCTTGCACAAAGGTGAGGCTTCCACTGACCCTGGGAACTATAGACCTATTACCCTGACTAGCCTTATCTGCAAGGCCATGAAGCAAATCATCATGGACCTTGACAACACAGATATAGGTAATCTCCAAACACTTCACCCTACTCAGTTTGGATTTGTTAAAAGGAGATCATGCCTGTTAAACCCAGTGGACTTCTTCAAGACAGTCCCCAAGGCCCTGGATGGGGGGAAGTCTGTGCATACAGCCTATCTAGACTTAGCTAAAGCATTTAACACTACCCCCACAAAGGAATCATTGACAGACTCATCCAGCTTAGTATCAACCGTTATAAACTGACTCATTGATAGAACCCATATAGTCAAAATAGGGGAATCCACCTCCAACAGCAGACCTTTAACCAGTGATGTTCCACAGGGATCAGTCCTGGAACCTCTACTGTTTGGAATCTATTTCTCCAAAGTACAAGCAAAAACTAAAGGTCTGTGGCTGAAAAAGTTTGCCGATGACTGCAAACTGGGAGCAGCCATAGAATTTCTAAATGACGTCAACATCCTACAAGAGGTCTTACTCAAAATGATTGATGTCAAAGTCACGGCCTTAAACTCAATGTGAAAAATATATATTATCATCCCTTTTGGTAAGGGCAATGTTCCTGCTAACTACCACATCAATAGCAACAACTTAAGTACACACTCAGTGGTGAGAGACTTGGGCACACAGGTTGACAGCAACATCACCTTTGATTACCATGTCTCCACAGTAGTAAGAAGGGCATTCTCTATTGTTCATCTCATAAGTAAGGGCATTGCCTCCAGAAAAAAAGTTAAAACCTCTCTGTACTCTTCCCTTGTCAGGCCAGTAATTGAGTATACAACACTCATTTTGGTATGTACCCTTTCAAGCATCTGCAGCAATTGGAGAGACCACAAAGGTTCCTCACAAGGAAAATTCTAGATCATCAGCATCTTTCCTATGTGGATTATCTGAAATCACTGTCACTTTATTCTGTTTCACACAGACTACTCAGAGGTGATCTCTGCATTATAAACAAGGCAATCTCTGACCCTGCTTTATTGGAAATGCTGCATCTCTGTAAGTCAAATGGTGCACGAGTTACTCGCTCTAAAGACCTTAACTTGGTATGTGACATTAATAGAACTTGCTTGAGGAACTGATTTGTCTCCCAGAGGTTACCACACCTTTGGAACAGACTCTCACTTTATGTCAAACAGAGCACCTCATTGGCCCTCTTCAAAAGCAATCTGGACGATTGGATGGGTAATCGTAAATTCACCCCAGGGGGTTCTACCTCTGTCCCTGTTGGAGAGGGGCAAAAGGTGCTGATCACAGAAATAAGGTTAGGCTTGTAATGGCCCTAGGGTCATTAGCTTAGTAACTTCTTATGATCCTATGATCCTATGATGGAGTTTGCGTCTGCTTCTACACAGACAATAGGACAGGTATGATATGCCACACATATGAAGCTTGGCTATGATATTTGCAGTTAGCACTGTACTACTTATTTATTTATCCATTCATTCATTCATTCATTCATTCATTCATTCATTTACTGCTTTTGTTTACTGGGAAAGTCTGACTGGGCACAAGTCCCATTTTCAGCAGATGCTCCTGAAAGATGCTTCATTTTACAGTTTGAGTAAAAGGCAGTTATACAAGATTTACATAATAAATACACATACATGTATAGACAGTTAATCAAAAAACGTAATATAAGTGCATACACAGAGTAGTAAATGAACATACATAGAATAGTAATGACATGGCAGTTAAGGAAAACATGACACTTGAAACAAGAATATACTGCATACCTCTCAACTTTCCAATTTTTGCAGAATATCTAGAGTTTTGTCTCATATTTTTTGGTCTGCTACTCATTAAATTTGTGGTAGATCATTAAGTACTTATGTTACTAAATAATGACACGCTTGAATTTCAGACTTCATATAAGTTGATAAGGTCATTATTTAAAATCTGTCCCTGTTTTTGGGCCTTTGCCCCACCCCCTTATTTAAGGCTTTGTCCAGATTTCCAGCACTAAGAAGTTGAGAGTTATGGAATACAGTAAAATATTAGTTAATATCAAGCTTATCAGAGTCTATTTAGTTCCAAATGGAATCAGCTGCAAATAGATATTGAGCAGAAGACAGTGAAGTATTTATAGGATGAAGATGACTACAAATTATGAAGGAATATTGAGGGGGTCTAGGAAAAAGCAAAATACAGGTAATAGTGGAGAGGGTAGATGACAGTCCTATAGACAGAGATTGGAAGAAGTAGCTGTATTATGGCCAGTTACATAAAAGAGTGGTGACAGTAAAAGTTTGGAGATTATCCAGTAATGTCATATGTACAGAGCTGGAAATTGCATGTGTAGGACTTTAGTTGAGTTTTTAAATAATTTTAGGGAGTGTTCTTGTCGTATTGCTAGCTGGATGGAGTTCCAGGATTTAGTGAAGTGGTTTGATAGTACTGATTTGCCAGTGGAATTGTTGGGTTTGGATACATATTATAGTCTAATGGCTGTAATCATTGGGTTACCCAGCTGCCCATCTTGACAATGCAAAGGCATGGAGGTTACATACAGGGTAAGTGCACATGGGCAGCCTGACCATGTTATTTAGACATTTCATCCAGCTAATGACCATGGTCATGATGCAATCCAACTGTCCATTGTGCATGTGCATTGGCTGCTTGCTGAAAATGTACATTCCTTGTGCATTATGTTACCTTAGATTATCGATATACTGTTCATGTCACCTAGTGTCTACATGGCATTGTACTTCAGCTGCATACCTCTCAACTGTACATATTTTCATGGAATGTTCAGATTTTTATCTCATATATTTGGTCCGTTTTTTTATAAAAGTGTGGTTTTTCTGGCAAATCACTGGCAAACCATTAAGGACTGAATTCAGAAAATAATAGCAGACATTTGAGATTCAGACTTCATACCCTTCAGAAATTTTATGCTAATGCAAAACATGCTATCCTATTAACTTTCTAAGTTTGTAGGAGCAATATTTAAAAATTGTTCCTATTTTTGTTCCACCCCCCCCCCCCATTATTTATGGCATTATACAGATTTCTTGCTCTAAGAAGTTAAGAGGTATGCTCAGCTGTCATTTTTGTATCTGGATTTGACCTGGTGACTAGACATGGCCTCAACAATATCTGACTCTGGCTGGACTCCTGCAAAGTGCAGCAGTGAATGCAAGATCTTTTTATACCAGCTTCATGTGTGGCATAGGTGCACTTGTTGGGAGATGAATACAGCTGGCATCACTCCTTTTGACAAGCTGTGTCAGCATACGTATAGTGAGCTGAAGAGGTGCCACCTAGACATTCCCTGTCAGTGAGAAGAATTTAAAAAGAGAAAACCTCCATATAACAATAAGGTGCCAATTTGTGCTGAGTCACTATACAGTAGGCCTGGAAAGTATATCTGCGTGTTCCACTATGACAGGTATGCTCTCGTCATTAATGTACTTTTTCTGTTTTGCAGTGGAGCAAGAATTTTCCAAGAACAGGATTTCTTGTCAGAAGAGGCAGGCTAGAGTCTCTAGCTAGCTGGTTAAGTATACTGTATTGCTGACATTACTGCATGTGCTTTACCTGTTTACCACAACAATGGGCTTTTTTTTGGGGGGGGATTTTAGTATTTTATCTCTCCTCAGCAGTTCATTGAAAGATTAGTTTTTCCTCCATTGACTGTGTTACCACCCTAAAGTGTTTGGGTAATACTGAGTTGTCCCTGTAATGTATAATATTGACATTATTTATACATATTTGATGACTGCTGTTTCTTCTTCCATTTCCTGTGTTAGTAAACTGTAACATATCACACTGACCATTGTGTTTGTGTCCTGTTCTGTTCGGTTCTTTCGTCATGTTTGAATTGTGTCACTTTGTTGTTTTGTTTTCCAATTATTTTCATATTTTTCTGCAGAGTAGTCTGTGGATCAGGCAGTGGTGAGCCAGCTGCCATCACACTCTGCAGTAGATATTGTACCAAACAATGGGTAACCAACAGCTCCAGGCTTCCTTACCTGCAGGGTGATGAAACTCACTTTGTGGTGCATAAACTGGAGGATTCACTGGTAACGTTTATTGTTATTTCTCTGGGGGGTGTTATTGGCTCCTTGTTGTACAGTGACATAGAGAGGCAATCAAATGGTGAGGGTAGAGGAGAACCATTGGGTTGATGCCTGCACTATTGCCCTGTTTCTCTTTCTCATATGGCTGGTAGTGTTGCATAGATAGCCACCCTTGGGTATTAGGTCACCAGTGACAGAGTCTAACCCTAATGTCATCCATGGTGGAGAATGAATTCTGTGTAGATTCCCTTCTGAGCCAGCATGGCAGGCCAGCAACACATCCTTTCACCCATGATGGTGTTCCCCTTTCTTGAATGTTACTGTCCATCTCCTGTTTGTAGTCCAGCTTCCCCCATCACCTTTTCTCCACCCTCTGCTTGTCTGGATATTTCTACTGTTACCCCCACTTATGTGAGTGCCTCCAATGTCAGTCTTTGTGGTATATCTGTGTGCCTGCCCCTGCTACCATCTTTCAGTATACCCTCTTTCCTACCCATAGCTGCCACATCTTACCTTCATCTTTTACCCTAGTTTCCTCCCCTAGTCCACTGCCCATTCACTGTTCCCTTCCTGTTGTCCTTACATGCTTTGCTCTGCTTGGTCTTCTCCATTTCTGACATTTCTAGCACTCCTTTTTATCCAATTTATATAATATAAACTGTCAGAACATTGATGCTTGGGTGTCGGAGCCATAGGGTGAGTGGGGTGAGAGCCAAAACAGTAATTACACAAAGACATTTGCACTGGCATTTTCTGAGGCAACCGCAAGGTCAGGCAGACAGAAAAAGATGATTTAAGTGATACATTGACTTTTTCTGGCTGCCTGAGCTCACAGTTGCCATGAAAAAGCCTATGAGAGTGTTTCTGAGGCATATTGATCAACTTCTTTCATCAAAAATTTGGACATTGCCAAAAATAACAGGTGAATAAAGGTTCAAAGCCTGGGACAATTTTTAAACATTACAGCTGATGTTGTCTTCTCCATCTGGTTTCAACATGTGGGTTAAGTGACCTGACTTGTATCCGATACTGGCCAAATCCTTTATTGAACAGTTTTTGTGTAGCATATTTTATATCTTTACTACTTTCCCTTACACTAGTTATTGTTTATAGTGTAGTGTGTTACTTCAGTTAGAAAGGTAGTTACATTAGCTTTCTTAATGTGTTTATTAATAATGTGTGTATTTGTCTTCCTGACATTTTTCTTGTGGTAGCTTTCTTAGTCTTAGAACAGTGTAAGATTACTATTTTTTTTTTCAGATTGTTGTACTGTAGTAAGTAGAACAGAATTTTTTACTCCTGACAAAGGTTTTAAGAAATGTGTTGTCTGTGGGCATAAGTTCTCTTCTTAGGAAGCACACGATAAGTGTGTATATTTTTTGGGAGTTACTTTTCCTGCTTGATTTGTTAGAGATTTGGGTCCAGGGCAATCAATAAGAGATGGGTCAAGTTGGTCCTTAAGGGTCTTCTTCCCACCAGTCCACCTTCTTCATCTTTTACTTCCCTGGCTCCTGAAACTCAGGTCTGACAAGCATCACTTTCTAGCATGCAAGACATCTAAGGGGAATTGGAAAAGGTCCTCCTCGGTTTCTGTTCCACGTCCATCTTCTTCAGGCTGTCTGGACCAAAAGGTCTTTTGATATTCAGGTGCCTCAGCAGCCTCAGTGATGGCATCACCTCCAACCCTTGGGAACCAATCACCCTCAGTGCTGACTATTAGCAAGGCTGCAGCTCCAGTTTCAAAAGACCTTTTGGTCCAGACAGCCTGAAGAAGATGGACGTGGAACAGAAACCGAGGAGGACCTTTTCCAATTCCCCTTATATTTTTGGTTCTGTCAACCACCTCAACCTTTCTTGGTTAAAGGGTGTCTTTTGGGTCAGCTAGCTTCCTTCTTCTCCCCATCCACTCCACCGGAGCTGTCACCAGAGTAATCACCTTTTTTGCCATGGTTTAGGGTTTCCACTGCTCAGATCAGGCAGACAGGTTCCTTATAATCTAAGCAACCATCCAAGCCCCTGTCACTGGCTTCATCTGAACAGTCATTCAGGTCAGTGGGCATTATCAGAGTTTCTTACGTGCAGCAGCTGATTATGTCCCTTGTGCAGACTCAGAAGAAATTAGGTCTTATGACTGATTCCTGGTACCTCAGCTCCATTGCTTTGGTCTCCTCCCTCAGCTGCATTGAATTCGAGGTCATCAGGCCCAGTTGCATTCACACCACCAGTGTTGGATCAGAAGGTTTTGTAGTCTTTGGCACTGGCTTCCTCCTTGATCTCATCTACTGCAATTATTTTGGGGTCAACCAGACCTCAGGGCAGTGGGAGTGAGGCTGGTGTTTCTGGGTTGGGTTGACAGTCCCTGCTTCGGATTTGTCCCTCCCACTTGGAGCTCTGGAATTTGATAGCTTGGCTCTAGTGTTGATGTCAGAGCAAGGTGCAGCTCCATGGACTCTGGTGTTTCTCGAGTATTTTCATGTACTGATACACTTTGCTCCAGGAGGCCAATTTCAGCTTCTGCCTTTGATGTTGTTATACTCTAATGATGGGTCAGGTTTCCCCAGCTGAAATTCCATCCCTTTTCTCATCTGGGCCTGCAACCTGTCATCAGTCTGCTCCTAGACAACCTATGCCAGTTGGTCTCCAATTTGCCTCCATGGTGGAGCTTCCAGCCTCATCCCCTGGACCTTTGCTGTCACCAAAATGGTAAGTTAAAGGTAAGAGGTGGTGTAAGAAGAAGTACCTCAACTCTCTGGAGGAGTCTCTCATGCAGGATACTGACCTTGAGGAAGGAGAGGGGTCCCCTAAGTCTCCGCAGGATGACACCTCTTTTGGAAATTTCTTGGAGCTTCTTCACTAATGCAGGAGCTAGACCACCAAACCCCCCTCATAAGAGGAGTCAGTATTTTTGGAAGCCACTGGCATGGTGCAGTTCACACCTTGGGTGATTACCCCTATGGATGCGCTGATAGACTGCATTTCAGAGAGCATGGAAGGAACCTGACATAGTGGAGCCTACCCCTAAGAAGCCCAGTAAAATTCTTTCTTCCCCCAAGGACTGACCACATCAGAGTAAGGGTCTGACCATGGATGCTACTGTGGTGATGGTGGCCACTGTAGAGAAACTCTCTGAAAAGCCCTCCTCAACCCCTCACCCAAATAGAAAATCTTGGCCAGTGAGGGCACTTAATTATTTATCACACTTGACTAGACTCTAACCAATTTTGTGTCTTAAGTGTCAAGTCATGTTAAGACACAGCAGTCTCTGGAGATTCAAAGATGCTGCAGGCTCAGTTGTCTTCACTGCTATCAATTGCCAACATTTCTGCAAGGGTTATATCCAATGCAGCTGATGAAGGATCCCGAGTATCCCCATGTTAGGATGCAGCTATGTAACTTTGCAGATTGCTTCAAGGCATCCTTTATTAGCACCTCATTTAATGGCTCCTCCTTGTTTGGGCCACAAATTAAGGATACGACCAGGAGTGAACAAGAATGGAAGACTCTGTCTGCCATAGGAGTGCATATTTCTATACCCCCCTTGAACATTTTTGAGGAATCAGAAGTGGGGGACCATCTCTTTTTTAGAAAGTCATAGCAGTCTTCCCAGGATGGTCCTTCAGAAGAGTCCTCCTGAAGGTGGGGGGGACCATAATAGATGCCACCCATAGGGCAGGGACAGTCCACAGAATCAAGGTTTCCATAGAGACATTAGATTTCCTTGGATTATGTCAGTCAAATTACCAGGCTTCTGAGCTCCAGCATGATCAGCCTTTGATTTCAAGTAATGTTAGTTCTTGCTCTTTTGAAACCTCTAGTTTATGCAGTCTTGAAACTCCTAGGCTGCATGGCAACTTCAGTAGGGTTGGTCCCTCTAGCCAGGTAGCATATGAGGTCTCTGCAATAGACCCTGGCATGGTTCATGTGGTGGGCACAGATATTACCAAGAGATGCCATTAATGACTCCACGTGTGTGTCATGTGTGTCTTTGTTGATAACTTCTTAGTGCCTTTTATGTGTGCCCCTTACATTCACACATCCTTGTTAGGACCCTCTATTAAAGAAAGATTGTTAGAAGTGGGAGCAGGAAGGGAAAACATTGTCTGCCATATATGTCAATGTTGAGATCATCTCAGAGATCCTTCAATAGGAATAAAAAGGGGGTGATATCCTTATGATTTAAAAAGCCCTGCCATCAACCAAGTGATTCCACTTCAGACAATGATGGCCATGGCAGAGGAGTTTCATTTGAATTTTGGCACAGAGGTTGAGGTGGTTGACAGAACCAAAAATATAGGGGTCCTTTTTCAGACAAACAGCACCATTGACCCTTGAGGCTTGCCCGACTGCTCCCCTCTGGAGATCAGACCTACCTTTCAAGTTTCTAGAGTACCTAGTACAATGCAGTTGTGTGAATAGCCTCTGGTTGAATGCAGAGAAGTATTATTCCTTCTGTTGTGAGTCAGATTATACTGTTATACCCTGACAGCACCCTAGTTAGACTTTTCAGACTCAGATTATAGTTCTTAAACATATAGCACCCTAGTAACACCTGTTCATAGGTTCATAGATTAGTACTAGGCTAACGGCCCTTGAGGGCCATTTAAGCCTAGCCAATTACTCCATGTGAGAATAAAGCCCTGCACTTTGTGTCTGTAAGGTAAATACCTTAATCATTATGCCATCTTCCCGCCATTAAGCCCTCTGATGCCACCTCCCTGACACAGCACAAATTTAAGCATTTGGTACCATGGATTTGCAATTCCAAACTATCTTAGTAGCCAGATTGGTGGAAATGGGCATTCTGAGACAATATATTGTCTCATATTATCTGACAAACAACTATTTTTTTTTTTAGTTTCCCACATCCACATCATTCTAACTGGCTCAGCCCACTGTACCACATGCCCATGAGGGGTCTTCCAGCTAGCCCACCTCACCAGATTTACTGCAGAAATTCTTGTCTTAGTCTTGTATCCTAAGGGCATCCTGGGGGCTCAGTCATCTTTGCTTGTTTCTGTTTTTTTTTTCCTTTTTATATGCCTAACCACTTCCCATTCCCCACTCTCATCACTCATCAACCACATCCAAAGGCAGCTCTCCTCTATGGAATATACCTCCCCTTATGGAGCATCATCAGTGAACACTCTCTCATACCCATCAATGTCTTCCGCTCCATCAGTTCTCTGTGCCACTAATTGATCTTAGGTCAGCTGGGATGCAGTTAGGACGTTATCCATCTGTACTGTCATGTGTGAGAGGTGTAGTTGTATCATGTCACTGGTGTTACCATGTGTGAGAGGTGTAGTTATATCATGTCACTGGTGCTACCATGTGTGAGAGTTGTAGTTATATCATGTCACTGGTGCTATCATGCATGAGAGGTGTTGTTATATGTCACTGGTATTACCATGTGTGAGAGGTGTAGTTATAGCATGTCACTGGTGTTACCATGTGTGAGAGTGGTAGTTATATC